>NC_056736.1:402474484-402599220 GCF_019279795.1 Protopterus annectens
TAGTGGATTGAACCTGCAAGAAATCTGAGGTATCTTCTGCAACTTTGTCTGATTGGGACATGCAGGTATGCCTCCTTGAGGTCCAATGTTACCAGCCAAAACTCCTTGCCCAGCATGGGAAGAAGCTGCTGTAATGTGAGCATCTTGAATTTTGGTACAAGTAAAAATGTGTTTAGGATGTATAAGTCCAAAATGGGTCTCCAGTCGGTTCCTTTCCTTGGTACCAGAAAAAGTCTTGAATAAAAACCTTGACCTTGTTCGTGAGTAGGTACCTCTTGTATGGCTCTCATGCTTATGAGCTTTAAAATTTGTAGTTGTGCCTCTGCCCTTTGATTGTGTGGCAGGTTTGGCATGCCTCTCATTTTTGGAAGAGTGTGGAATAGAAATTTGTAGCCTCTGTTTATAACGTCCAGGATCCATTTGTCTGTTGTGACAATATGCCAATTTCTTGCAAATAATGCTAGCTTTCCTCCCAAAGGTGCTGCCAGCTGAGACCTGCTTGGCATGGAAATGAGGGAGTCATTGGGTTTGTTTTCTGTATTGTTGTGCACTGTCTTCGCCACCTCTTGGTGCTGGAGTTTGCCATTGTCGGCCTCTATATGATCCTTGTGATTGCTCTCTGCCCCTTGTGCGTCTGTATCTACCTCTTTGGGGCTTGTCAGTGGCTGGAAAGGACCAGTTTTTAGAAGGCCAATTTCTGCTAAAACGTGGTGGTTGGACCTGTAAAAAAGCTTTGACAGTTTGCATAGATTTGGCTTTTTCTTCCATTTTCCGTAATATCTCCTCAGCATTAGTACCAAACAGCACATCCTTTTGTAAAGGAGTATCTAGAAGTTTAGCTTTCACATGATCAGGCAAGCTTTGTTCCCTAAGCCAGGCATGTCTACGAATGACTGATCCTGTAGCAGCCGCTCTACTTGAGGCCTCTAGGGCATCATAGCCACATTGTAAGGTGTGTTTACCCACTTGCTCTGCACTATGCATCATATCCTGTAACTCCTTTAAATCTGGTTGTTCAAGTTGAGACATTTTATTCCTTAATTGTGATAACAGGAACTGTTGATATTTAAGCATATGAAACTGACAATTTAAGGCCCTCATGGCAAGGGTGGCCGAGGTATATACCTTTTTTCCCCACCTTTCTAAAGATCTTGACTCTTCGCAGGAAGTGGATTCTTGGCAGTAGAGGCCTTCAATCCCTTGGGGCCTTGAGAAATGGTCTCAGGGTCAGCATTATGGCTTTTGTAGAGAAATTGGTGAGAGTTAGGAACTTTGTAGTACCTATCAGGTTTGACTGGTGCAGGAGGCAGGGAATCGGTTAAGGCAAGCCTCGAATAAACATCATCAAGTATGTCCAAAACAGGAGGTATCGCCAGAGGCCTGTGTTGAGGTAACAAAAGAAATTCCCTAAGTCTTTTCTTGGAATCAGAAAAGTCTTGGCCTTCCCAATGGAAGTGTTCCCTTAAAGTGTGCAAGGTTTCCCCAAAAGAAAAATCCTCAGGAGGAGATACAGAAGGAATGGACTGCTCTGCATCCGAATCTTCAAAAGGGGAGTAAGAGTGTTCCTCTACATCAGAATGTTCTGATAAAATGGAGCCCTGATCAGAAGAGGGAGAATCTTCCTCCACTCTGGGTCTCTTGTCTGGAGGGGGTTGAGAACCCCTGATAAGAGTAATCAAATCCTCAGCCATTTTCAGCATCTGTTTTTTAGGCATGGGGCCTGGAGAAGGGCCCTGTGCAACAGGCCTCTTGGGATGCCTGGCTGCTTTGGATTTAGTAAAGGCCTTAATAGAAAAAGAAGATGAGGGTCTAAAGACACCATGGGTGGAAGTGGACCTGTCCACATTAGGAGGCTCAACATTAACAATGGCTTCGGTTGTAGTCTGGGAAAGGGCCGAGGTACCTGCGGTCTCGGGTACAGAGGACACCGCCAAGGAAGTGTCGTCGGTAGTCAGGGACTGCAAAGGCGTCTCGCTGAGAACCGGACCACGTGCAGCCGGTTTTGGCGTGGTGTCGGTGGGGACCGCGGACCTCGCGTGTCGGTCCTTGTCCTTGCGTTTTTTGGACAAAACGGTAGTCGGAGTCTCCGACGACATTTTATAATCAAAGGCTTTTCCAAAAAAGTGTTGGGCGAACTCCGCCCGACGCTTAATAGTGTGTTTATTGAAAGTAGGGCAAAAGCGACAGCCAGAGATGTCGTGGTCTGGGCCTAAACAAGGTATACAGAGGGAATGGAAATCCTTATGCGGTATTTGCTTCCCACAAGAAATACAATTGTTAACTTTTTCTGACATCGGTCTGAGGCAAGAAAAGTTTCCCCAACGGGGTACTTAGCTTTAATGAAGACTTCGGTTTCCAATTTTCCGTAAATTCAGGAGCTGGCTGACCGGCACTTGCGAACTGCTTCTGCTTCGGGCACCACGCGGCAAAAAAAGACTGGAGAACATGGCGTCGGCTGTGTCTTATATACTCTGGCCTCACTGACGTCAAGAGAGAAAGCGACACCAACCGACGCCGGACCTAGACTTTGGAATTCGGCCGACCGAGGACCCGCCTGATGGCAGAGAACCCATCTGTGATTACTGCAGCTGTATGCACGATGAACATCAGCTTTGGAGAGAGGCAATGCTTGCTTGGTTAAGGAATTTTCCATGCAGCTAGATTTAAGGTCTTTAGCTGGCTGTGAAGTATCTGATTGTTGTGTTGTGTCAACACCTGTGGGATTTGAGGCAAAATCCAGGGCGGTTCTTGTGCTAAGTTCTTTAAGATTGGGTACCAGTGCTGGCGTGGCCAGTCTGGTGCAATCAGGATCATCTTTGGCTCTTCCTGCCTGGCTTTTATGAGTACCTTTGGAAGGAGAGGTAAAGGAGGGAAAGCGTATACTTGTAGTTTTCTCCAACTGAATGAGAGGGCATCCACTTTCCATGCTTGTGGATGGTAGCTCCTTGTGCAGAATTTATGTAGTTGGCAGTTCATTGGGGTTGCAAACAGATCTATGTCTGGTTTCCCCCATTTTTGTGCTATCATTCTGAATATTTGTGGACTCAATTGCCATTCGTGAGGATCCATGATGTTTCTGCTTTAGGTCGTCTGCCAGTGTGTTTTTCTCTCCTGGCAGGAATTGTGCCTGCAGATGAACTTGGTAGTTTAAAGCTGTGTTCCACAAGTTCATGGCTTGTCTGCAGAGGGTGTAGGAGTGTGTGCCCCCTTGTTTATGTACCACATAAAGTACAGTTTTGTACCTACCATAAATGTAGATGTTCGAAGATCCACATTGCTGCAGTCCTTACTTATGGGTAGTCCGCTGTCCTCGGTCGGCCCGAATACCAAAGTATTAGGCTGACGTCGGTCATGGGCGCACAGCCCTGACATCAGAGCGTCAGGGTATAAAAGCGCATGACCGACGTCATATCCTCAAGTCTTTTCTTGCCCCAGATGTCAGAAGGCCCTAAAAGAAAGGCCACAGCCAAAAAACAGAGTACCTTCCCAAAAGCTATGCCCAACTACAGCCATCACCCAAACCATATAACCATGCTAAGCTACAGAGGGGAAGGAGGGAGGGAAAATTGGACTGCAGCAATGTGGATCTTCGAACATCTACATTTATGGTAGGTACAAAACTGTACTATGTTCTTCATCTCACATTGCTGCAGTCCTTACTTATGGGTAGAATCCCAAAGCAATGGGAAAGGGAGGTTGGCAAAATCATAAAGCATTAGGGGCTGCTAAAATGCCCTGTAATATTGCAGTGGCAAATCCAGCCCTAGACTTAGAATAAAGAGGAAGGTGGTAATGTTTAGAAAAAGTATGTACAGAACTCCAAGTGGCTGCTTCCAAAATATCCTTTGTAGCTACCCCCCTTAGAAAGGCAGTAGAAGTTGCAGTAGCTCTAGTGGAATGAGGTCTGATTCCAGCCGGAATCTCCTTACCATGATGGGAATAACAAAAAGAAATACAAAACCCAATCCATTTAGAAATAGTTTGTTTTGAAACAGGTCTACCCTCTGAACCCAAAGCAAAAGAAACAAACAACTGCTGAGACTGTCTGAACTCCTTGGTTCTGCTCAAATAATAACGCAACTGCCTGTGAATATCCAAAGTATGCAAAATCTTCTCGCGTTTAATTTGAGGATTTGCATAAAAAGTAGGCAAATGAATAGTTTGGTTTAAGGCCACACAAGAAACCACTTTAGGCATAAAGGAAGGATTAGTACAAAGATACCCTATCCTTATGAGAAATCAAGAAAGGCTCCACTGCCATAAGGGCCTGTAATTCAGAAACCCTTCTTGCAGAAGTAATGGCCAACAAAAAAGCAGTTTTCCATGACAAATACTTTAACTCGGCAGTAGCTGCAGGCTCAAAAGGTTGTAGAGTAAGCTTTTCCAACACAAAATTGAGATCCCAAGCAGGAGTAGGAGCTCTCGGGGGTCTTATGTTCTTTGCCCCTCTGAGAAACTGCTTAAACAAAGGATGAGAGAATAAAGGAGGGTCACAGTCATAATTAGCCGAAATGGCTGCAGCATGAACCTTTATGGAGGAGAAGGACAAACCTTTGTCTAATAACTCAGTAAGATATTGTAAAGAAGCACTCAAATTAGGCTTGGAAACATCAAAGTCCTTCCCTTTGCTCCAAATAAAAAATCTTCTCCATTTATCAGCATAAACTTTCCTTGTACTAGGCCTCCTGGCCTCCAAAATAACATTCAAAACTTGTTGTGGAAGCTGAGAACCTCCAGAATCTAAAACAGAATATGCCAGGCTGTTAGATGCAGAGACTGAATTCTGACATTGAGAAAGTGATTGCCCTCCTGAGACAAAAGGTGTGGAATCAAAGGCAGAGGCCATGGAGGCTCTCGGACCAAACTCCTCAGTAGTGGGTACCAGTGTTGTCGAGGCCAATCCGGTGCTATCAGGATCATGGATGGCTTGTCTTGTCTGGCCTTCAAGAGAACCTTGGGCAGAAGAGGTAGAGGTGGAAAGGCATATACATGAAGATTGTTCCAACTGAATGACAGAGCGTCCACCTTCCAAGCTGTGGGATGAAACCTTTTGTGCAAAACTTTGGCAACTGGTAATTTAGTGGAGAAGCGAACAGATCTATGTCTGGAGTTCCCCATGACACTGTCAACTTTTGAAATACCTGAGGATCCAATTTCCACTCGTGAGGATCCACTATTTGTCTGCTCAATACATCTGCTAAGGAGTTCTGTGCTCCTGGTAGAAATCTTGCCTGAAGATTGAGGTTGTAACTGAGAGCTGTCTCCCACAAAATCATCGCTTGTCTGCAAAGAGGGTACGAATGAGTTCCCCCTTGCTTGTTGATGTACCACATGACAGTTGTGTTGTCTGTTAGAATCAACACCTGCCCTGGGTGAAGTAAATCCTTGAAAGCCATCAATGCAAACTGTACTGCTAACATCTCCTTCAAGTTGATATGCAAATGTTGAAGTCTGGCAGGCCACGTGTCTTGCACCCATTTTCCATTGAGGTGTGCTCCCCAAGCCTTGTCCGAGGCATCCGTCGTTAGAATCTGACTAAGCCTCTGGTCGGGTCACAGAGAGTCCCTTGTTTAGGTGACATTCCTGAGCCCACCACAAAAATTCCTTCTGAATGCAAGGTATTATCTGAATGACAGTGTCTAGATCCTGGCAGTGTTGTGTCCATAGATTTTGAGATACCATTGAAGCTTCCGCATATGCAATTTGGCATTGGGAAGCACCAGAATACAAGATGCCATGAACCCCAAGGCTTGAAGGACTGTCCTTGCAGTCAGCCTGGACTGTAGAGACATTTGATGGAAATAAAGTGAAAGACTTTTCTGTTTGTCCGGGGTCAAAAGGCCATCTGGGAAGCTGTATTCAGTCTCACACCCAGAAAGCACATGTCCTGAGAGGGTACTAGACTGGACTTTGTTTCGCTCACAGAATACCCTAGGCATCTTAACACTACCATCACATACTGTAGATGCTGAAGAAGCTCGTCCTTGTCTTGTGCAATAATCAGGCAATCGTCCAAATAAGGATAAATTTGTATTCCTTCCATCCTGAAAAAGGCTATCACTGGAGCCAGAACCTTTGTGAACACTCTGGGCGCAGTAGATAAGCCAAAGGGCAATGCAGAGAACTGATAATGTAAATTTCCAGCTCGAAAACGCAGGTACTTCCTGCAACTGGGCCTGATAGGAACATGAAGATAAGCCTCTCTTAGATACAGAGTTACCATCCAGTGATCTTTTCCCAGCAGAGGCAAAAGCTGTTGTAATGCCAACATTTTGAACTTTGGAATGTCCAAATAAGTGTTGAGGAGAGATAAATCCAAAATCGGTCTCCACGTGTTCCCTTTCTTTGGTACTAGAAACAGGCGGGAATAAAACCCTAGACCCACTTCTGAAGGAGGTACTGGCTGTATAGCTCCCATGTGAAGAAGTAATGAAATCTGTTTGTGAGCCTCCATCCTTTGCCGAGGAGGAATGTCTGGCATACCTTTGAAAGGAGGCAATGTATGGAAATAAAACTTGTAACCTTTGTTTATAATGTCCAACACCCATTTGTCTTGGGTGATTAAAAACCAATTTTGCTTGAAGAGAGCTAGCTTTCCTCCCAAAGGAGCTGCCAGGCAAGAAGAATCTGGCAGCTGAAAATGCAGGTCATTGGGCCTACCAGCAGATTGAGCAGGCGAAAGTACAGTTTTGTACCTACCATAAATGTAGATGTTCGAAGATCCACATTGCTGCAGTCCTTACACTTGGGTATAGCGCTGTCCTCGGTCGGCCCGAATACCAAAGTATATGGCTGACGCCGGTCATGGCGCATTAAACTGACGCCAGGACGTCAGGGTATAAATGCGCATGACCGACGTCATATCCTCAGTCTTTTCTTGCCCCAGATGTCAGAAGACCCTAAACAGGGTAAAATCAAAAAATTACCAAACACTAAACACCCCACACCCAAACTATGTACAACTTCTAACAATTATCTAATAAAGTACTAACCTAACCACACAACCACCCCTAAACACAGAGGGGACGGAGGGAGAAATTGACTGCAGCAATGTGGATCTTCAACATCTACATTTATGGTAGGTACAAAACTGTACTATGTTCTTCATCTCACATTGCTGCAGTCCTTACACTTGGGTAGATTCCCAAAGCAGAGGTAAGGGAGGATGGCAAATCAAATAGAAGCAGGAGCTGTCAAAATGCCCTGTAGAATAGCAGTGGCAAACCCAGCCCTACATTTAGAGTAGATTTGAAGATGTTATTGCTTAGAGAAAGTATGTACTGAACTCCTAGTAGCTACCACCAAAATGTCCTTAGTTGACACTCATCTTAGAAAGGCTGTAGAGGTGGCAGTAGCCCTAGTGGAATGAGGTCTGATCCCTGTTGGGATCTGCTTGCCATGCTGAGAATAACAAAAGAAATGCAAAACCCAATCCATTTAGAAAGAGTTTGCTTTGACACAGGCTTGCCCTGAGTACCTAAAGCAAAAGAAACAAACAACTGTTGCGACTGCCTGAAACCCTTAGTCCTATCTAAGTAGTAGCGTAACTGTCTGTGCACGCCCAAAGTAGGCAAGATCTTTTCCACCCTGTTTTGGGGGTCTGCATAAAAGGTAGGTAAATGAATAGACTGGTTTAAGGACACACTTGAGACCACCTTAGGCATAAAGGAAGGGTTAGTGCGTAAAGATACCCTATCCTTATGGAAGATCAAGAAAGGCTCAACAGCCATAAGGGCCTGCAATTCAGAAACCCTTCTTGCAGAGGTAATGGCCAACAAAAAAGCAGTCTTCCATGACAAATATTTTAACTCAGCCGTAGCTGCAGGCTCAAAAGGTGGCAGAGTGAGCTTTTCCAACACATAATTGAGGTCCCAAGCTGGAGTAGGAGCTCTTCGTGGAGGTCTTATGTTCTTTGCCCCTCTGAGAATTTGCTTGAACAACGAATGAGAAAACAAAGGTGGATCACAGTCATAGTGAGCTGAAATTGCTGCAGCATGAATTTTAATGGAAGAGAAGGACAAACCCTTGTCCAATAACTCAGTAAGATATAGAAGAGCCACACTTAAGTCAGGCTCAGAAACATCCACACCCTTTGCTGCACTCCAAAGCAAAAATCTCTTCCACTTGTCCAAGATACACTTTCCTTGTACTAGGTCTCCTAGCTTCCATAATCACATTCAAAACTTGTTGAGGAAGTTGAGCCCTGCTATGAGCTAAAACAGGATATGCCATGCTGTGAGATGAAGAGAGTGAAGCTTGACATTGAGTAAATGACCGTCCTTTTGAGATAACAGTTGAGGAATCAAAGGCAGGGGCCACGGTGGTTTTCTTATTAGATTTCTCAGTAGTGGGTACCAATGCTGTCGGGCCAATCTGGAGCTATCAGGATCATTCTTGGTTTGTCCTGGCTTACCTTTAGCAGAACCTTTAGAAGTAGAGGAAGTGGTGGAAAGGCGATACATGAAGATTTTTCCAACTGAAAGAAAGAGCATCCGCTTTCCAAGCTGCCTGGTGTATCCTTTTTGTGCAAAACTTTGGCAGCTGGTGGTTTAGAGGAGAAGCGAACAGATCTATGTCTGGTGTTCCCCATGACACTGTTACTTGCTGAAATACCTGAGGATCCAGTTTCCACTCGTGGGGATCCATGATTTGCCTGCTTAACACATCTGCTAAGGAGTTCTGCACCCCCGGCAGAAACCTTGCCTGAAGATCCAGTTGTAGACTGAGAGCAGTTTCCCATAGAATCATTGCTTGTCTGCATAGAGGGTAAGAATGTGTACCCCCTTGCTTGTTGATGTACCACATGACGGTTGTGTTGTCTGTTAGAATCAACACCTGTCCTGGAAGAAGTAATTCCTTGAAAGCTGTTAATGCAAACTGGACTGCTAACATCTCCTTTAGGTTGATATGCAGATGTTGTAGTCTGGCAGGCCACTTGTCCTGTATCCATTTTCCATTGAGATGAGCCCCCCAAGCTTTGTCTGAGGCATCTGTTGTTAGAATCTGACTTGCCTCCGGCCGGGTCACAGAAAGTCCCTTGTTTAGGTGACATTGCTGAGCCCACCACAAGAATTCCTTTTGGATGCAAGGTATTATTGGAATGACAGTGTCCAGATCGTGGCAGTGCTGTGTCCATAGATTCTTGAGATACCATTGTAGCTTCCTCATATGCAGTTTGGCATTGGGAAGCACCAGAATACAAGATGCCATGAACCCTAAGGCTTGAAGGACTGTCCTTGCAGTCAGCCCGGACTGATGTAATAGTTGTTGGAAGTAAAGGGAAAGATTCTTTTGTTTGTCCGGGGTCAAGAAGGCCATCTGGGCTGCTGTATTCAGTCTCACACCCAGAAAGCACATGTCCTGAGAGGGTACTAGACTGGACTTTGTTTCGTTCACAGAATACCCTAGGCATCTTAGCACCGTTATCACATACTTTAAATGCTGTAGAAGTTCGCCCCTTGCCCTGAGCCAGAATGAGGCAATCGTCCAAATAAGGGTAAATCTGTAGTCCTTTCCGTCTGAAAAAAGCTATCACTGGAGCCAGGACCTTTGTGAATACTCTGGGTGCAGTGGATAAGCCAAAGGGCAATGCAGAGAATTGATAGTGTGAATCTCCAGCTCGAAACGCAGATACTTCCTGCAGCCTAGAGTGATAGGGACATGAAGGTAAGCCTCTTGGAGATCCAAAGTTACCATCCAGTGATCCTTGCCCAGGAGGGGTAAAAGCTGTTGCAATGTCAGCATCTTGAACTTGGGGATGTCCAGAAAGGTGTTGAGGATAGACAAATCCAGAATTGGTCTCCACGTGTTCCCCTTTTTGGTACTAGGAATAGGCGAGAGTAAAATCCTAGGCCCCTTTCTGCCATAGGCACCGGTTGTATGGCCCCTATCTGTGTCAATATGGATATTTGTCTGTGAGCTTCCAATTTGTGTTGGGGAATATCTGGCATGCCCTTGAGCGGTGGTAAGGTATGGAAATAAAATCTGTAACCGTGGTGAATGATATCCAATACCCATCTGTCTTGGGTAATTAAACTCCAGTTCTCTTTGAAAAGTGTCAGTCTTCCTCCTAAAGGTGCTGCGAGACGTGAAGGTTCTGGCAGTTGAAAAGGTAGGTCATTGGGTCTGTCTACGAAAGGGCTGACCCCTGCCCTCCCCTGAAGACTGTGCAGGTGAGCCCCCTGTCCTGGATCTAAAGGAACCCTGAGCTCTGCCCCTAGCATGCCTAGACCTACCCCTAGACTGGGAATCATAAGAAGGGTATGTCCACGCCTTGCTTGGCCAGTTTCTGCTAAACTTTGGTGGTTGAACCTGTAAAAAATCTTTAACAGTGTGCATAGATTTAGCTTTGTCCTCCATTTTCTTTAAAACTGCTTCAACAGGCAACCAAACAACACATCAGATTGTAAAGGGCATCCAAGATCCTTGACTTAACATGTTCAGCTAAATTCTGATCCCAACCAGGCGTGCCTCGAAGGACAGTACCAGTGGCAGCCACCCTGGAAGAGGCCTGTACCGCATCAAAACCACATTGTAAGGAATGCTTACCCACCTGTTCAGACGCATGTACCAGATCTTGTAACTCCTTACATTCAATACCTTCTGCCAGAGCATCTACCTTAGACTTTAACTGTGAAAGGAGATAGATTTGATATCTCAGCATGTGGAATTGACAATTTAAAGCCCTCATGGCTAAAGTTGAGGAAGTATACACTTTCTTACCCCATCTGTCTAAAGCTCTTGCCTCTTTGTCCTGAGGAACTGGATTTTTAGCCACAGAAGCCTTAACCCCTTTAGGCCCCTGAGTAACTGTCTCTGGATCTGCCCTAGGGCTTTTAAAAGATACTTGTGAGCTTCAGGCACCCTATAGTATCTGTCCGGTTTAACAGGAGCGGAGGTAAAGAATCAGGGTTAAGGGAAGCCTCTGCAAAACATCTTCCACCACAGAAAGAACAGGGGTATAGCTAAAGGCCTATGCTGAGGTAAAACAAAATTCCCTTAGTCTTTTCCTGGAATCAGAGAAATCCTGACCTTCCCATTTAAAATGTTCCCTCATGGCATGGAGAGTCTCTGAGAATGAGAAATCCTCAGGAGGAGAAGCAGAAGGGGTGGAGTCATCCACATCAGAATCAGAATAATGAGAAAACTCCTGTAAATCCTCAGCCGAAGACTCAGAAATATCAGAATCCTGTTCAAAATTCCCAAATTCAGGATCCACCCTAGGCCTTTTGTCAGGAGGGCATAGAACCCCTAATCAGAGTAATTAAATCTTCAGCCATCTTAAGCATATGTCTCTTGGGCACAGGGCCTGAAGTACTAGGAGGAGCACCTGCTACAGCTGAACCTGGCCTACTCTTGGAAGAAGCCTTTGTAACAGTAGGGAAGGCCTAACCACCTTAGGCAGAGAGGGAGAACAGCTACCTGAGAAGCCCCTTCAGCCTGGCCTACCTCCTGTGAAGACACATCCTGTAACAACAAAGTCTCCCCCTGGGACTCTAGGGAAACTTCTGTTTGGGCCTCTGGCACAACCGTGCCCTCTAAAGAACCAACGTCCGGGTCGGCTGGTGCCTCTAACCTAGGCCTAGGTGTTTTGTCCTTGCGCTTCTTGAGTAGCGGGCCGGAGCATCCGGCGGCATTTTGTAATTGCACCGCTTCAAGACTAACCTAGCGCAGTCTAATCTCCTCTTTATGGTACGTTTGTTAAATCTAGCAAGAGGAACACACAACAACGTCGCGCTCAGGCCCTAAACACGGTATACACAAGCTGTGGTAGTCCCTATGTGGTATCTGTTTCCGGTAAGAAATACAGTTATTTACTTTTTCTGACATCCGGTAAAATACTGAGGCAAGAAAAACCAAAATATTCAACGGGTACTTAGCCAACTTGGATTCGGTCTGAAACTCCGGTTTCGGAAAATCTCAGGACGCCAACCTGCACTCGCAAATTTGCTTCTGCATCGGACCACGCGGCAAAAAAGACTGGGGATATGACGTTGGTCATGCGCATTTATACCCTGACGTCCTGGCGTCAGTTTAATGCGCCATGACCGGCGTCAGCCATATACTTTGGTATTCGGGCCGACCGAGGACAGCGCTATACCCAAGTGTAAGGACTGCAGCAATGTGAGATGAAGAACATCTCCATGTTCTAGGCCTAAAGGTACTCTGAGCTCTGCCCCTACCACACCTAGATCTACCCCAAGACTGAGAATCAGAAGAGGGGTACGTCCACCCCTTAGCAGGCCAATTTCTACTAAACTTAGGAGGTTGAACCTGCAAAAAATCTTTAACAGTCTGCATAGACTTAGCCTTGTCCTCCATTTTCTTCAAAACAGACTCCACAGGAGGGCCAAACAAAACTTCGGACTGTGAAGGGGCATCCAGAATTCTAGACTTAACATGCTCAGATAAATTCTGATCCTTAAGCCAGGCATGCCTATGAAGAACTGAACCAGTGGCAGCCACTCTAGAAGAAGCCTGCAAAGCATCAAAGCCACACTGCAAAGAATGTTTCCCCACCTGTTCAGAAACATGCACCAAATCTTGCAATTCTTTACACTCTATGCCCTCTGCCAAAGCATCCACTTTAGATTTTAGCTGAGAAAGGAGGAAATTCTGATATTTCAACATATGAAACTGGCAATTTAAAGCCCTCATTGCTAAAGTAGAAGAGGTGTACACCTTCTTACCCCATCTGTCCAAAGCTCTAGCTTCCTTATCTAGAGGAACCGGATTCTTTACAACAGAAGCCCTAACACCCTTAGGCCCCTGACTAATAGTTTCTGGGTCCGCCCTAGGACTCATATAGATATTTATGAGCCTCAGGTACCCTATAATACCTGTCCGGTTTAACTGGTGCAGGAGGCATAGAATCTGGATTAAATGAGGCCTCCGAAAAAACATCCTGAACAACATCCAAAACAGGAGGTATAGCCAAGGGTCTATGCTGTGGTAAAAACAAGAACTCTCTAAGCCTCTTTCTGGAATCTGAGTAATCCTGTCCTTCCCACTTAAAATGTTCCCTCATAGAGTGTAAGGTTTCCGAAAAAGAAAAATCCTCTGGAGGGGAAGCAGAAGGAGTAGAATCCTCTGCATCGGAATCCGAATAAGGAGGAAAATCTTGAATATCTTCAGCAGAAGACTCAGAATCATCTGAGGCCTGCTCCAAACTTTCCAACTCTGGCTCTACCCTGGGCCTCTTATCAGGAGGGGGCATGGAACCTCTAATTAAAGTAATCAAATCTTCTGCCATTTTAAGCATATGCTTCTTAGGTACAGACCCTGAAGAACCAGAACTAACACCAGAAGAAGGCAAAACAGACCTGCCCTTAGAAGGAGCCCTAGAAACAGTAGCAGAAGGCCTAACCCCCTTAGGCAAAGAAGGGAGAATAGTAACCTGAGAGGCCCCTTCAGCCTGACCTGACTCCTGTGAGGCCACATCCTGTAAAATCAAGGTTTCCCCCTGAGACTCAACAGAAACTTCAGCCGGATCCACCTGTTCCACTGCAGTCTCTAAAAGACCGGCGTCCGAAATGGACGAATCATCCTGCCTAGGCTTTACAGATTTGTCTTTACGCTTCTTCGTGGAAGCGGGCGTCGGAGGATCCGACGGCATATTATAATTACACCGCTTGCCAAAGACTAACCTAGCGCAATCTAGCCTTCTCTTAATAGTGCGCTTATTAAACCTAGCACAAAACTGACACCCAACTACGTCGTGCTCCGGTCCCAAGCAAGGAATACAAAGCGAGTGGTAATCCCTATGCGGTATCTGCTTCCCACAAGAAATACAATTATTCACTTTTTCTGACATCCGTAAATAACTGAGGCAAGAAAAACAAAATGCTCCCAACGGGGTACTTAGCCCAACTTGGTATGTCTGAAACTCCGAAAAAAAAAAATTTCAGAAAGCAGAACGGCACTTGCAATGCTGCTTCTGCATCGGACCATGCGGCAAAAAAGACTGAGGATATGACGTCGGTCATGCGCTTTTATACCCTGTCACTCTGATGTCAGGGCTGTGCGCCCATGACCGACGTCAGCCTAATACTTTGGTATTCGGGCCGACCGAGGACAGCGGACTACCCATAAGTAAGGACTGCAGCAATGTGAGATGAAGAACATCTGTGGTGTTGTCTGTCTTTAGTAGTAGTTGACCTGGATGTAGCAGGTCCTTGAAAGATATAATTGCATTTTGTACAGCTAGCATCTCTTTTTGATTGATGTGGAGATGTCTTTGTTCTGCGGGCCACTTGCCCTGAATACATTTTCCTGCCATGTGTGCTCCCCAGGCGTAAACCGATGCATCTGTTGTCAGTGTCTGCCTGGCTGTGGGTTGAGTAAAAGGCTGTCCCTTGTTGAGGTGTCAAGCTTGAGCCCACCACTGAAACTCCTGTTGTAGGCAAGGAATTAGTGGTATAAATGTTTCCAATTTTTGACAGTGTTGAGACCAAACACTCTTTAGGTACCATTGTAGTTTCCTCATATGCAGTCTGGCATATGGAATTAGTAGTATGCAAGATGCCATGTAGCCCAAGGCCTGCAGAATTTTTCTTGCAGGGAGTTGGGTCTTTGTTGCCATTAAATGAAAATACTGAGTCAGTTGTCCTTGCTTGTCTGGCGTGAGATAAGCCATCTGGGCCGTTGCGTTTAAGCTGGCACCCAGGAATATTATCTGTTGTGAGGGCACTAGTTTTGATTTATTTTCGTTTACTGTGTACCCCAGGCAAATTAATAACTTTTCTTACGTACGCCAGATGCTTTAGAAGAATGACCTTGCTCTTTGCTTGGATTAGGCAGTCGTCCAGGTATGGGTAAATTTGAATTCCCTTTTGCTTGCAAAATGCAATTACTAGTGCCATGCACTTTGTGAAGACCCTTGTCGCAGTAGATAAGCCAAAGGGCAGTGCAGAAAATTGATAGTGTATTGCCAGAAATCTGAGGTATCTTCTGCAGTTTTGTCTGATAGGGAAATGCAGGTATGCCTCTTTGAGGTCCAAAGTCACGAGCCAAGCTTTCTTGCTCAGCATGGGAAGAAGCTGCTGAATTTCGGAATATCCAGGTAAGTGTTCAGAGAAGAAAGGTCCAGAATGGGTCTCCAGGCTTTGTCCTTTCTGGGAACCAGAAAGAGTCTTGAGTAAAATCCTTCTCCTTGCTCTTGTGATGGTACCTTTTGAATAGCTCTCATGTCCATGAGTGCTGTAATTTGTTTTTGAGCCTCTGCCCATTGATTTGGTGGCAGATTTGGATTTCCTTTTAAACTTGGAAGAGTGTAGAAGTGGAACCTGTAACCTTGAGATATGATGTTGAGAACCCATTTGTCTTTGGTGATGCAATGCCAATTGTGATAGAAAAGAGCCAGTTTTCCTCCTAAGGGGGCTGCCAAGAAAGAGCTGTTTGGCAGCTGTAGTGGGAAGTCATTGAGACTGTTTTTTATAAGGTTGAGGTCTGTCTTCCCCTTCTTTCTGGCCTGGTGCACCCCATTGTCGAGGTCTGTAAGGGCCTTCTGTCTGACCTCTACCTCTTGGACATCTATATCTGCCCCTTTGAGGTTTGTCTGTGACTGGAAAGGACCAATTTGTTGTTGGCCAATTTCTGCTAAAATGAGGAGGTTGAACCTGTAAGAAATCTTAGACCATTTGCATAGATTTTGCTTTATCTTCCATCTTTTTTAATACCTCCTCTGCCTTAACTCCAAACAACACATCCCGTTGCAAAGGTGCATCCAGTAATTTGGCCTTAACATGATCTGGTAACGTATGTTCTTTTAACCAAGCATGCCTTCTAATGACAGAGCCTGTAACTGCTGCTCAACAGGAGGCCTCTAAGGAATCAAAAAGTACAGTTTTGTACCTACCATAAATGTAGATGTCCGAACTGGATAGCATCTGCAGTCATAACAACTGGGTTGTCCTGTCGTCAGGCAGCCCTTCAGTCGGCCGGATTCCAAAGTCCGGGTCCGGCTTCGGCTGATGTCGCACTTCACCCGACGTCATCTCTGTTGGTCTTCGGGTATAAAGGCATCAGCCGACGCCATTTTCCTCAGTGTTTCTTGCCCCAGATGCCAGTAGCCCTCTTGGAGGCTAAAATTTGGATAGATGCCAATGTTTCCAAAAAGATAGAAGTAAACACAAAAATAAGTATGTATGTACATATATACAAACAAATACACCATAAAAGACTCCCCCCCACCAGCTAGCTATTAGGAGGGTAAACACCCTAGGAGTACCACAGAGGGGAAGGAGGGAGGGTAATCCTGACTGCAGATGCTATCCAGTTCGGACATCTACATTTATGGTAGGTACAAAACTGTACTATGTCCTTCATGGATGCATCTGCAGTCATAACAACTGGGTAGAATACCATAGCCAACTAGGGGAGGAGGATAAAACTAGATTATGGTGTGTTTAGGATCCCTTGCAGTACAGCAGTGGCAAACCCTGCTCGGGATCTGGAATAAAGAGGCAAATTATAATGCTTGGCAAATGTATGCACGGAGGTCCAAGTAGCCGCCTCAATAATGTCTTTGGTTGCCACTCCTCGTAAGAAGGCTGTGGTAGTGGCTGTTGCCCTTGTAGAATGAGGTCTTATGTTCTGTGGAATTGGTTTTCCATGGAAGGAGTAACAGTATCGTATGCAATTTCCTATCCATTTGGAGATTGTCTGTTTGGAAATAGCTTTTCCTTCCCTTCCTGTTGCATAGGCTACAAAAGTTGGTCAGTCTTTCTGCTACTTTTTGTTCTGTCCAAGTAGTAGCGTAGCTGTCTATGTACATCCAAGGTATGCAGTATTCTTTCCCCTCTGTTTTGTGGGTTGGGAAAGAAGGTAGGTAGGTGGATTGCCTGGTTTAAAGACACTCTGGATACTACCTTAGGCATAAATGTAGGATTAGTCCTCATGGACACTCTATCTTGGTGGAAGATTAGGAAGGGTTGCACTGCCATTAAGGCCTGTAGTTCTGAAACCCTCCTTGCTGAAGTAATTGCCAGTAGGAAAGCAGTTTTCCATGACAGGTGTTGTAGGTCTGCTGTTGCTGCTGGTTCAAAGGGTGATAGTGTCAACTCCTCAGCAGTGGGTACCAGTGTTGTCTTGGCCAGTTTGGAGCTATCAGGATTATCCTTGGACGTTCTTCCTTGATTTTTAGTAATACTTTGTGTATCAAGGGAAGAGGTGGGAATGCATATGCTGTTAGGCCTTTCCAGCTGAAGGAGAGCGAATCCACTTTCCATGCTAGTGGGTGGAATGTCCTTGTGCAAAATTTTTTGAGCTGGTGATTGAGAGGTGATGCGAATAGATCTATCTGAGGCATTCCCCATTTCTTTGAGATGGTCCTGAAGATGTCCGGGTGCAGCTTCCATTCGTGGGCATCCGATGTGGTTCTGCTTAATATGTCTGCTAGAGTATTTTCTTTTCCTGGTACAAATATTGCCTGTAACTGGATGTTGTAGCTGAGTGCCAGGTTCCACAGCTCCAAAGTCATTCTGCATAGGGGTATGAATGAGTGCCTCCCTGTTTGTTGATGTACCACATGACTGTGGTGTTGTCTGTCCTTATCATCAACTGGCCTTCTTTGAGAAATGGTCTGAACTTTTGGATTGCCAGTTTTACTGCCAGCATTTCTTTTAGGTTGATGTGCAGGTGAAGTTGATCCTGTGTCCACAATCCTTGCACGCATTTGTCCAGCATGTGGCCCCCCATCCTAGGTCTGAAGCGTCTGTTGTGATGGTCTGGCTTGCTTGACATCTGCGAAAGGATAGCCCTGGGTTTGACTGGCATGCCTGAGCCCACCATAGGAACTCCTGTTTTAAGCATGGAATTAGTGGGATTTCTGTTTCTAGGCTGTGTCTGTGTTGGGACCATAAATTCTTTAGGTACCACTGTAGTTTTCTCATATGCAGTCTGGCAAGTGGGACCAAGATTATGCATGATGCCATGAAGCCCAAGGCCTGCAGTACTTTTCTTGCTGTTAACTTGTTCAGTTTTGTTAGTGCCAAGAAGTAAAGAGGGAGTTCTTTTGTTTTTCTGTAGTTAGGAATGCCATTTGTTTTACTGTGTCCAATTCGCACCCAAGAATGTCCTTGTTTGGGATGGTATCAGCCTTGACTTTTGTAAATTGACTGTGTATCCCAGTGCTTGTAGCAAGTAAATGACCCTTTGTAAATCTGTTGTCAGCTTGCTTTTGTTGTCCCTTGTAGCAGGCAGTCGTCCAGGTATGGGTAAATTTGAATTCCTGTAGTCTGCAATGGCGATTACTGATGCCAGGCATTTTGTGAATACTCTGGGCAGTAGATAAGCCAAAGGGCAATGCTGAGAATTGATAGTGCTCTGATCCTGCAAGAAATCTGAGGTATCTTCTGCAGATTGGTCGAATGGGGACGTGCAGGTATGCCTCCTTGAGATCTAGAGTTACCAGCCAACACTCCTTGCCCAGCATGGGAAGAAGTTGCTGTAGGGTCAGCATTTTGAACTTTGGGACAATGATGTATGTATTTAAGGTGGACAGGTCGAGAATTGGTCTCCAACTTTTTCCTTTCTTGGAACTAGGAATAGTCTGGAGTAGAACCCTTTCCTTGCTCTGCTGTTGGCACTCTTTCCACAGCTCTCATGTTTACTAACTGTATTATCTGTTGTAGAGCCTCTGTTTTTGATTTGGAGGTAGATTTGGCATTCCTCTTTGACTGGTAAAGTGTGGAAGTGGAACCGTAACCTTGATCTATGGTTTGTAAAATCCACTTGTCTTTTGTTATATAGTGCCAGTTCTTTGAAAATAAGGTTAACTTTCCGCCTAGAGGAGCTGCTATTTGTTCCCTGGTAGGCGGGTTTAGGGTTAAGTCACTGTGGTTGTGTTGATGTAGTGGCAATGGTTGTATCTGTGCCTCTGTTGTTACCTTGCCACTGTCGTCCTCTGTAGGCACCTCCTCTGGATTGGTTTCTGCCTCTGGAACGTCTATTCCTGCCCCTTTGAGATCTTGTGGAGTCAGGAAAGGACCAATTTTTGGCAGGCCAGTTCCTGCTAAACCTTGGGGGTTGAACCTGCAAGAAATCTTTAACCGTTTGAACAGATTTTGCCTTTTCTTCCATTTTCTTCATAACCTGCTGGGCAGGTGTACCAAACAAACTTGTCTTATCCATAGGAGCATCTAGCAACTTTGCTTTTACATGATCCGGTAAAGCTTGCTCCTTTAGCCATGCATGCCTTCTTATCACTGTGCCAGTCATGGCTGATCTAAATGAAGCCTCCAGTGCATCATAGCCACATTTTAAGGAATGGTTACTAACCTGTTGTATGTTATTTACCATTTCTAATACATATTTCTTATCAAGAGATTCATCAGTGGTTAGCTTTTTAGTTAACTGATCAAGCATAAACTCTTGGTATTGTATCATGTGAAATTGACAGTTTAAGGCTCTAGCTGAGAGAGTAGCTGAAGTGTAGACCTTTTTGCCCCATCTGTCTAATGACCTTGCTTCCCTTTCAGAAGGAATAGGGTTTTTAGCTATGGTCGCGGCTACTGCCTTGGGACCCTGGGATATAGTTTCGGGTCTGCAAGTGGGGCCTTGTAAAGGTGGTGATGAGTGTCTGTCACCCTGTAAAATCTGTCTGGTTTGGCAGGGGCTGGAGGTAAAGAATCTGGTGCGGAGCAGACATCATTGAAAGCATCATCCACCACAGAGAGAACAGGAGGTATAGCTAAGGGCCTGTGCTGTGGAAGGTGCAGAAAGGTCCTAAGTCTTTTTCTGGAGTCTGAAAAATCCTGTTGCTGCCATTGGAACTGCTCGCATGGCATGTAAGGTTTCCCCAAAGGAGAATTCTTCTGGTGGGGAAGCAGCTGGAATGGATTCTTCAGCATCAGAGTCTTCAAAATTGGAGAAAGGAGCCTCTGGCTGGTCAGTTATGTCTGATTCATCTGCAGAATCATCAGATGACACTGGCTCAGGGGGCTCTGCCCTAGGTCTCTTCTCTGGGGCTGAGAGGCCCTGTCTGGGTGAGATTGAGATCCTCTAATTAATGAAATTAAATCTTCTGCCAAAGCAAGCATTTGAGAACTAGAGGAGGGCCTAGTTGTAGGGGGTTTAACAGGCACTGTTTTAGTAGTCTTGGCTGCTTTAGCCCTGGCGAAGGCCTTAATGGACATGGTTGCTGGAGGCCTAGCAGCACCACGTGCTGGGGTAGAGACATCCAAGGGAATGGTGTCTGATAAGTCAGTGGCAACCACCGTAGTGGTTAAAATTTCTGAGGCCGATTCAAGAGTGGTAGCAGGGGCCTCAGTTGTAGAGATAGATTCAGCTGTACTTTGATCAGTTTTCTCGGTTTCGCCGAAACCGAGACACTCGCGTTTGCTTAACCATGGTTTCGGCCGAAACCGGATCGCGGTGTCGGTCTTTATCTTTGCGTTTTTGGCAGAATGGGAAGTCGGAGGATCCGGCGGCATAATGTACGCAAAATCAGAACCGAAAACTGTTCAGCAAACTCCGACCGACGCCTAAGCGTTCGTCGGTTGAAAGAAGCACAGGCCGAACAGGCTGCTACGTCGTGGGCTGGGCCTAAACAAGGCAGACAATAAGAGTGGAAATCTTTATGAGGTATTTGTTTCCCACAGGTTAAACAATTATTAACTTTTTCTGACATCGGCTGAGGCAAGAAAGAGTCCCCAACGGGGTACTTAGCTTTAGAAGTCTTCGAAGTAGTATTCGGTAGAAGTAATCTCTGGATCCGACCGACCGGCACTTGCGAACAGCTTCTGCTTCGCCACGCAGCAAGAAAGACTGAGGAAAATGGCGTCGGCTGATGCCTTTATACCCGAAGACCAACAGAGATGACGTCGGGTGAAGTGCGACATCAGCCGAAGCCGGACCCGGACTTTGGAATCCGGCCGACTGAAGGGCTGCCTGACGACAGGACAACCCAGTTGTTATGACTGCAGATGCATCCATGAAGGACATCCACATTGCAAAGTATGTTTTCCCACTTGTTCAGCTGCATGCAATAAATCATGCATTTCTTTCAAATTAGGAGGATCTGAATCTGGAAGCATCTTTTGTTTCAACTGAGACAATAAAAATTGCTGATATTTTAGCATGTGAAACTGGCAATTTAAGGCTCCCATGGCTAAAGTTGCAGATGTATAAACTTTCTTGCCCCATCTGTCTAATGCTCTAGAATCTCTGTCAAAGGGGACTGGGTTTTTAGCTGATGCGGCTTTAATCCATTTGGGTCCCTGAGAAATAGTTTCAGGGTCAGCAAAAGGGCTTTTGTATAGAAATTTGTGAGAGTCAGGGACTCTAATATCTATCTGTCTTAACTGGGGCTGGTGGTAAGGAGTCAGGGTTTAAGCTGGATTCAGTGTATACATCATCCACAATATCTAACACTGGCGGAATAGCAAGGGGTCTGTGTTGAGGCAATAATAGGAAATCTCTGAGCCTTTTCTTGGATTCTGAGTAATCCTGGCCTTCCCAGTGGAAATGTTCCCTCATGGTATGTAAGGTCTCCCCAAAGGAGTAGTCCTCAGGCGGAGAGGCTGATGGAATGGATTCCTCAGCATCAGAATCCTCATAAGGGGGTAAGGAATACCCTAGGTCTGAGGATGAGTCAGAGGAAATGGACACCTGGTCTGAAGATTCATAGTCTGCTTCTTGTCTGGGCCTTTTATCTGGAGTGAGTTGGAACCCTCTGATCAGGGTTGATTAGGTCTTCGGCCATTTTTAGCATTTGTTTCTTGGGCATGGAAGCCTGCCCTGAAGATTGCTGTGTCTGTTTCTTTGCTTTTATGGGAGGCTTAGACTTAACAGAGGGTTTAATTGTTAACTGGGTAGGTCTGAAAACACCCTCTGAAGGTGTGGAATGTTCAGCTACTTCAGGTCCCTCTGTAGGATTAAGTTCGGTAATTTGAATTGCAGGGGTGTCCGAAGGCCCAGCCAGCTCCACGTGGAGCCGGAGGCAGTCTGTGGTTCTATTGAAGTGGTCGTCAGGGGCTGCGTAGGCACCTCGTTGAAAACCGGCGACCGGCCTAGAAGAGGCCTCGTCGTCAGTCTTGGGCCTCGGAAGCCTGTCCTTGTCCTTGCGCTTTTTATGAATTCCGGTCATCGGAAGTTCCGACGGCATAGTGTAATTAAATTTTCTGCCAAAATAATGTTGGGCAAAATCAAACAGACATTTAATAGTGCGCTTGTTAAACCTAGCACAAAACCGACAACCAGTGACGTCGTGGTCAGGGCCTAGGCATGGGATACAGTAGGAGTGGAAATCCTTATGAGGTATTTGCTTCCCACAAGAAATATAATTAACTTTTACTGACATCGGTCTGAGGCAAGAAAAAGTTTCCCCAACGGGGTACTTAGCTTTTTAGAAGACTTCGGATCTGGATTCGGTATGAAAATCTCAGGAGTTGGCCTACCGGCACTTGCCAACTGCTTCTGCTTCGGGCACCGTGTGGCAAGAAAGACTGGAGAAAATGGCGTTGGCTGCATCTTATATCCCCCTGGCGCACTGACATCAGGGAAGAAGCGACAGCAACCGACGCCGGACCAAGACTTTGGAACTCAGGCGACTGGGGAACCGCCTGACGGCAGGAAAACCCAAGTGTAATGACTGCAGCAGTGTCACACGATGAAAATCCTTGTCCCTGCTCTTGCTCTGGGACTTGTTGAATGGCGCCCATGTCCATGAGGGATGAGACTTGTTTTTGTGCCTCTGCCCATTGATTTTTTGGCAGATCTGGCCAGCAGTTTGCCTATGGCAGGGTATGGAAATGGAACTTGTAGCCTTGTGACACAATATTTAGAACCCATTTGTCCTGGGTTATAATGTGTCAGCTTTGAGAATAAAGTGCTAATTTTCCCCCTAAGGGTGCTGCCAGGAAATAAGTGCTTGGTGCAGGCAGGGGGAAGTCATTGGGACTGTTTCCTGTAAGGTTGTGATTTGTCTTTTCCACTTTTGGAGGTAGAAGCACCCCATTGCTTTGACCTGTATGAACCTTGCACCTGGGGTCTGCCTCTAGGGCGCCTGGATCTGTCCCTTTGAGGTCTGTCTGACACAGGAAAGGACCAATTCTTTGTAGGCCAGTGTCTGCTAAACCTAGGTGGCTGTACTTGTAAAAAATCTTTGACAGTTTGCATAGATTTAGCTTTGTCCTCCATTTTCTTTAACACCTCTTCTGCCTTAATACCAAACCAAGTATCATGCTGTAAAGGTGCATCTAATAATTAAACTTTGACATGATCAGGCAGAATTTGTTCCTTTAACCAAGCATGCCTCCTAATTACAGAACCCGTAACTGCGGCCCTGCAGGAGGCCTCCAGAGAATCAAACTCACATTGCAAAATATGTTTTCCAACTTGTTCAGCTGCATGCAATAAATCCTGCATTTCCTTGTTTTCTGCACATTCTGAATTTAATAACATTTTCTGTTTAAGCAATACCATGACATGTTGCTGATATTTAAGCATATGAAACTGACAGTTTAAGGCCCTTATAGCCAAGGAAGCAGATGTGTAAACCTTTTTTCCCCATCTATCCAGTGCCCTTGAATCTCTGTCAGAGGGGGTACGGTTTTTTGCAGCAGAAGCCTTAACCCCTTTAGGACCCTGTGAAATAGTTTCTGGGTCTGCAGCAGGGTTTCTGAAAAGGAATTTATGAGTCAGGAGCCCTGTAATATCTTTCAGGCTTAACAGGAGCAGGAGGTAAGGAGTCAAAGGTCAAACTAGACTCTGAAAACACAATCTACAATGTCACAGGTGGAATGGCTAAAGGCCTGTGTTGAGGTAGTAAAAGGAAGTCCCGGAGCCTCTTTTTAGATTCTGAAAAATCTTGGCTCTCCCAGTGGAAGTGCTCCCTCATGGTATGCAAGGTTTCCCCAAAAGAATAGGCCTCTGGAGGAGACGGTGAAGGAATAGATTCTTCAGTATCAGAATCCTCTCATAGGGGGGAATAGAATATTCCTGCTCAGAAAAGGAATCAGAAGAAATAGAAACCTGATCTGAAGATTCATAGTCTGTCTCTTGCCTAGGCCTCTTATCAGGAGGGGGATGGGAACCCCTGATCAAGGTAATCAAGTCTTCGGCCATTGTGAGCATCTGTGTTTTGGGCATGGAGGCTTGTCCCCACGTGGCTCTTGAGTTTCTTTGTCTTTGCCTTTGAAGTTGAAGTCAGTTTAATGTATAGATGTTTAGGTCTGAATACACCCTCAGAAGCCGGTGTCTGCTCAGTGGCTCCTGACCCATCTGAAGGAATAGTGTCCGAGGCTCCAATACCTTGAGCTTCCAGCGGCATAGCTGACTCCACATGGGAGTTGGTAGCGGCCTGCGACTCTAAAGTAGCGGGCGTCAGGGGCTGCGAAAGCGCCTCACTGAGAACCGGCGACTGGTTTAGAAGAAGCTTCGTCATTGGTTTTGGGCCTCGGTTGTCTATGCTTTTCTTTGAGTTTTTTGTGAACTCCGGTAGTCGGATGGCTATCCGACGACATTTCTGGATAATTAAAACCTGCGTCCAAAATAGTTTAATGCAAAATCATACCGACGCTTAAAGTACAGTTTTGTACCTACCATAAATGTAGATGTTCGAGGATCCACATTGCTGCAGTCCTAACTATTGGGTAGTCCGCTGTCCAGTCGGCCCGAATACCAAAGTATATGGCTGACGTCGGTCAGGGCGCATTAGACTGACGTCAGTACGTCAGGGTACTAATGCGCATGACCGACGCCATATCCTCAGTCTTTTCTTGCCCCAGATGTCAGAAGACCCTAAAAAGACAAGGCCCAATATACCTGCACCAAAAATATGTACAATATATACAAAATTATCAGCATATAACCTCACCTACACAACCACCCCTAAACACAGAGGGAAGGAGGGAGGGTAAATTGGACTGCAGCAATGTGGATCCTCGAACATCTACATTTATGGTAGGTACAAAACTGTACTATGTTCTTCATTCCACATTGCTGCAGTCCTAACTATTGGGTAGAATCCCAAAGCAGAGGTAAGGGAGGCTGGCAAATCATAAAGAAGCAGGAGCTGACAACATGCCTTGCAAAATAGCTGTGGCAAAACCAGCCCTAGACTTAGAGTAGAGAGGAAGGTGATAATGCTTAGAGAAAGTATGTACTGAACTCCAAGTAGCTGCCTCCAAAATATCCTTAGTTGCCACCCCTTAGAAATGCTGTTGAAGTGGCAGTAGCCCTAGTGGAATGAGGCCTAATCCCAGCTGGAATCTCCTTGCCATGATGGGAATAACAAAATGCAATGCAAAACCCAATCCACCTAGAAATAGTTTGTTTTGACACAGGCTTGCCCTGAACTCAAAGCAAAAGAAACAAACAACTGCTGAGACTGCCTAAAATCCTTAGTCCTGCTTAAATAATAACGCAATTGCCTGTGTACATCTAAAGTGTGCAAAATCTTTTCCCCTTTATTTTGGGGTCTGCATAAAAAGTAGGCAAATGAATAGTTTGGTTTAAAGCCACACTAGAAACCACCTTAGGCATAAAGGAAGGATTAGTACGTAATGATACCCTATCCTTATGGAAAATCAAAAAGGGCTCTACTGCCATAAGGGCCTGCAACTCAGACACCCGTCTTGCAGAAGTAATAGCCAACAAAAAAGCAGTCTTCCATGACAAGTATTTCAATTCAGCAGTAGCCGCAGGCTCAAAAGGTTGTAGAGTAAGTTTTTCCAACACAAAATTGAGATCCCAAGCAGGAGTAGGAGCTCTACGGGGGTCTTATATTCTTTGCCCCTCTAAGAAACTGCTTGAACAAAGGATGCGAAAACAATGGTGGGTCACAATCATAGTGAGCTGAAATTGCTGCAGCATGAATCTTAATGGAAGAGAAGGACAAACCTTTGTCCAATAACTCAGTAAGATATTGAAGAGCCACACTCAAATTAGGCTCAGAAATCTCCAAATTCTTTGCTGTACTCCAAAATAAAAATCTCTTCCATTTTTCTGTACACTTTCCTTGTACTAGGTCTTCTAGCTTCCATAATCACATTTAAAACTTGTTGAGGAAGTTGAGACCTGCTGTGTTTCAACACAGAATATGCCAGGCTGTCAGATGAAGAGAGTGAAGCTTGACATTGAGCAGATGACCGTCCTTCTGAGATAACAGATGTGGAATCAAAGGTAAAGGCCATGGAGGCTTCCTTACCAGACTCCTTAGTAGTGGGTACCAGTGTTGCGAGGCCAATCTGGAGCTATTAAAATCATCCTTGGCTTGTCTTGTCTGACCTTTAAGAGCACCTTTGGAAGAAGAGGCAGAGGTGGAAAGGCATACACATGAAGATTTTTCCAACTGAAAGAAAGAGCATCCACTTTCCAAGCTGTGTGATGAAACCCCTTTGTGCAAAACTTTGGCAGCTGGTGGTTTAGTGGAGAAGCGAACAGATCTATGTCTGGAGTTCCCCATGACACTGTCAATTTCTGAAATACATGAAGATCCAGTTTCCACTGTGGGGATCCATGATTTGTCTGCTTAACACATCTGCTAAGGAGTTCTGTGCTCCCGGCAGAAACCTTGCCTGAAGAGTTAGTTGCAAGCTGAGCGCAGTCTCCCATAAAATCATTGCTTGCCTGCATAGAGGATAAGAATGTGTTCCCCTTGTTTGTTGATGTACCACATGACAGTTGTGTTGTCTGTTAGAATCAACACCTGCCCTGGAAGAAGTAACTCCTTGAAAGCCATTAATGCAAACTGGACTGCTAACATCTCCTTCATGTTGATATGTAGATGCTGTAGTCTGGCAGGCCACTTGTCTTGTATCCACTTTCCATTTAGATGAGCTCCCAAGCAATGTCCGAGGCATCTGTCGTTAAAATCTGACTCGCCTCTGGCCGGGTCACAGAGAGTCCCTTGTTTAGGTGACATTCCTGAGCCCACCACAAAAATTCTTTTTGAAGGCAAGGTATTATTTGAATGACAGTGTCCAAATCCTGGCAGTGCTGTGTCCATACATTTTGAGATACCATTGCAGCTTCCTCATATGCAGTTTGGCATTGGGAAGCACCAGAATACAAGATGCCATGAACCCTAATGCTTGAAGGACTGTCCTTGCAGTCAGCACGGACTGATGAGATAGTTGATGGAAGTAAAGGGATAGACTCTTTTGTTTGTCCGGGGTTAAAAAGGCCATCTGGGCTGCTGTATTCAGTCTCACACCCAGAAAGCACATGTCTTGAGAGGGTACTAGACTGGACTTTATTTCGCTCACAGAATACCCTAGGCATCTTAGCACTGCTATAACATATTCCAGATGCTGTAGAAGGTCTTCCTTTTCTTGAGCCAGAATCAGGCAGTCGCCCAAGTAAGGATAGATTTGAATTCCTTTTAGCCTGAAGTAAGCTATCACTGGGGCCAGAACCTTTGTGAATACTCTGGCAGTAGATAAGCCAAAGGGCAATGCAGAGAACTGATAATGAGAATTTCCAGCTCGAAACGCAGATACTTCCTGCAACTTAGTCTTATAGGCACATGAAGGTAAGCTTCCTTGAGATCTAAAGTTACCATCCAGTGATCTTTGCCCAGCAGAGGTAAAAGCTGTTGTAACGTCAACATCTTGAACTTGGGAATGTCCAGATAAGTGTTGAGGATAGATAAATCCAAAATTGGTCTCCACGTGTTCCCCTTCTTTGGTACTAGGAACAGGCGAGAATAAAATCCTAGGCCCCTTTCTGATACAGGGACTGGCTGAATGGCCCCTATTTGGAGTAACAGAGAAATTTGCTTGTGAGCCTCTTTCCTTTGTGGAGGAGGAACGTCTGGCATGCCTTTGAAAGGGGCAATGTATGGAAATAAAACCTGTAACCGTGGTGAATGATATCCAACACCCATCTGTCTTGAGTAATTAAATCCCAATTTTCTTTGAAAAGAGACAGTCTTCCTCCCAAAGGAGCTGCCAGACGAGAATCTACTGGCAGCTGAAAAGGCAGGTCATTGGGTCTGTTTACGAAAGGACTGACCCCTGCCCTCACCAGAAGTCTGAGCAGGTGAACTCCCGTTCTAGGCCTAAAAGAACCTTGAGCTCTGCCCCTACCACGCCTAGACCTACCCCTAGACTGGGAATCATAAGCAGGATATGTCCATCCCTTAGTAGGCCAATTTCTACTAAACTTGGTGGCTGCACCTGCAAAAATCTTTAACAGTTTGCATAGACTTAGCTTTGTCCTCCATTTTCTTTAAAACTGCTTCCACAGGCGAACCAAACAACACATCAGACTGTAAAGGAGCATCCAAAATCCTTGTCTTAACATGCTCAGCTAAATTCTGATCCCTCAACCAGGCATGCCTGCGAAGAACAGAACTAGTGGCAGCCACCCTCGAGGAGGCCTGTACAGCATCAAAACCACATTGCAAAGAATGCTTACCCACTTGTTCAGACACATGAACTAAATCCAGCAACTCTTTACACTCAATACCTTCCGCCAAAGCATCCACCTTAGATTTCAATTGTGAAAGGAGATAATTTTGATATTTTAGCATGTGGAACTGACAATTCAACGCCTCATGGCTAAAGTGGAAGAAGTATACACTTTCTTTCCCCATCTATCCAAAGCCCTTGCCTCTTTATCAGTGGGAACAGGGTTTTTAACAACAGAGGCCTTAACACCTTTAGGTCCCTGAGAAACAGTTTCCGGGTCTGCCCTAGGACTCTTAAAAAGATACTTATGAGCTTCAGGCACCCTATAGTACCTATCAGGTTTAACAGGAGCAGGAGGCAAAGAATCAGGGTTCAGGGAAGCCTCTGCAAAAACATCTTCCACCACATTCAACACAGGAGGTATAGCTAAGGGCCTATGCTGGGGTAAAAACAAGAATTCCCTAAGCCTATTCCTGGAATCAGAGTAATCTTGGCCTTCCCATTTAAAGTGCTCCCTCATGGAATGAAGAGTCTCTGAAAATGAGAAATCCTCAGGAGGAGAAGCTGTAGGAGTGGAATCATCCACATCAGAATCAGAATAAGGAGGAAACTCCTGCAAGTCTTCCAGAAGACTCAGAAGCCTCTGAACACTGTTCAAAACTCTCAAACTCAGGTTCCACCCTAGGCCTCTTATCAGGAGGGGGCATAGAACCTCTAATCATAGTAATCAAATCTTCTGCCATTTTAAGCATATGTTTCTTAGGCACAGAACCTGAAGTGCTAGGAGAAACCCTCACTGAAGCTAAACTTGGCCTACCTCTCAAAGAAGTTTTGGAAACAGAAGGAGAGGCTCTAACTACCTTGGGAAGAGAGGGAAGAACAGTTACCTGAGAAGCCCCTCAGCCTGGCCTACCTCCTGAGAAGGCACATCCTGTAACAGTAAAGTCTCTGCCTGAGACTCCAAAGAAACTCCTGGCAAAACCTCTGGCTCCACTGAGCCTTCTAAAGAACCGACGTCCGGGACTGCCGGTTCATCAACCCTAGGCTTCGCTTTGTCCTTGGCGCTTTTTGGACGAAGCGGCCGGAGCATCCGACGGCATTTTATAATTACAACGCTTCCCAAACACTAACCTGGCACAGTCCAACCTTCTCTTAATAGTGCGTTTGTTAAATCTAGCACAAGAGCGGCATCCAACAACGCCGTGCTCAGGCCCTAAACAAGGTATACACAAGGTATGGTAATCCCTATGAGGTATCTGTTTCCCACAAGAAATACAGTTATTCACTTTTTCTGACATCCGTTAAATACTGAGGCAAGAAAAACCAAAATGTTCCCTAACGGGTACTTAGCCAACTTTGATTCGGTCTGAAACTCCGACTTCAGAAAATTTCAGAACGCCAACCTGCACTCGCAAAACTGCTTCTGCATCGGACCATGCGGCAAAAAAGACTGGGGATATGGCGTCGGTCATGCGCATTAGTACCCTGACGTACTGACGTCAGTTTAATGCGCCCTGACCGACGTCAGCCATATACTTTGGTATTCGGGCCGACTGGACAGCGGACTACCCAATAGTTAGGACTGCAGCAATGTGGAATGAAGAACATCAGTGCGTTGGTTAAATCTAGCACAAAACCGACAACTTGAAACGTTATTGTCAGGGTCTAGGCAAGGAATACAGTAAGAATGAAAGTCCTTATGAGGTATTTGCTTTCCACAAGAAAAACAATTATTAACTTTTTCTGACATCTGTCTGGAGCAAGAAAAAAGTTTCCCCAACAGGGTACTTACTTTAATGAAGACTTTGGATCTGAAATTCGAAGACGAAAATCTCAGGAGTCGGCCGACCGGCACTTGTGAACTGCTTTTGCTTCGGGCACCACGCGGCAAGAAAGACTAAAGAAAATGGCGTTGGCTGCTTCTTTTATTCCCCTGACGACCTGACGTCAGGGAAGGGGCGACAGCAGCCGACGCAGGACCCAAGACTTTGGAATTCAGGCCGACTGAGGGCAACGTGCAAGCAGAATTACCCAAATGTAATGACTGCAACAGTGAAACCCAAAGAACATCCGGCAGCAAGGCACGTTGTGGTCAGGGCCTAGGCAAGGAATGCAGAATGAATAGAAATCTTTATGAAGTATTTGCTTTCCACAAGAAATACAATTGTTAACTTTTACTGACATCGGTTTGGAGCAAGAAAAAGTTTCCCCAACGGGGTACTTAGCTTTGTTGAAGACTTCGGATCTGAAACTCGAAAACGAAAATTTCAGGAGTCGGCCGACCAGCTCTTGTGAACTGCTTCTGCTTCGGGCATTGCGCAGCAAGAAAGACTGAGGTAATGGTGTTGGCTGCATGTTTTATACCCCTGACGACCCGACGTCATGGAAGAAGGGACAGCAACCGACGCAGGACCCAAGACTTTCTTAATCAGGCCGACTGAGGGCAACCTGCCAGCAGATTACCCAAATGTAATGACTGCAACAGTGAAACACAAAGAAAGTACAGTTTTGTACCTACCATAAATGTAGATGTCCGATAGGCATGCATCTGCAGTCCTTACAAATGGGTTGTCCTGTCGTCAGGCAGCCCTTCGGTCGTCCGGATTCCAAAGTCTGGGTCTGGCCTCGGCTGGTGTCGCACTTCACCCGACGTCATAGCTGCAGTTATTCGGGTATAAAGGCATCAGCCGACGCCATTTTCCTCAGTGTTTCTTGCCCCAGATGCCAGGTGCCCTCTAGGAAGGCTAAATTTGGATAAATGCAAATGGTTCCAAATAGCAGAGAGCAAACAAAAAATAAGCATGTATGTACATATATACAAACAAATACACCATAATAGATTCCCCCAGCTAGCTACAAGATGGGCAAATACCCTAGGAGTACCACAGAGGGGAAGGAGGGTGGGTAATCCTGACTGCAGATGCATGCCTATCGGACATCTACATTTATGGTAGGTACAAAACTGTACTATGTCCTTCAAGGATGCATCTGCAGTCCTTACAAATGGGTAGAATACCATAGCCAAACTGGGGGAGGAGGAGAAAAGATTATGGTGTAGTTAGGATCCCTTGCAAAACAGCAGTGGCAAAACCTGCTCGGGATCTGGAGCATAAAGGTAAATTATAATGCTTGGCAAATGTATGCACGGAGCTCCAAGTAGCAGCCTCTAAAATGTCTTTGGTAGCCACCTGTAGAAAAGCTGTGGTAGTGGCTGTAGCCCTTGTAGAGTGAGGCCTGATGTTTTCTGGAGTTTTCTTCCCATGGTAGGAGTAACAAAATCTAATGCAATTTCCTATCCACTTAGAGATTGTCTGTTTTGAAATTGCTTTTCCTTCCATTCCTGTTGCATATGCTACCAGTAGCTGGTCAGTTTTTCTATTGCCCTTGGTCCTGTCCAGGTAGTAGCGTAATTGTCTATGTACATCCATGGTATGCAACAGTCTTTCTCCCCTGTTCTGTGGGTTGGGGAAGAATGTAGGTAGGTGGATAGCCTGATTTAAAGATACTCTGGAGACCACCTTTGGCATAAAAGTAGGATTTGTTCTCATGGACACTCTATCTTGATGGAAGATCAGGAAGGGCTGTACTGCCATTAATGCCTGTAGCTCAGATACCCTTCTTGCTGAAGTGATTGCAAGCAGGAAAGCAGTTTTCCAAGATAAGTATTGTAATTCTGCTGTTGCTGCTGGTTCGAAAGGAGGGAGTGTCAACTTTTCTAGCACAAAGTTCAAGTCCCATGCTGGCAATGGTGGCTTCCTTGGTGGTTTTACATTTTTAATTCCTCTCAGAAACTGCCTGAGCAGAGGATGTGAGAAGACTGGAGGATCCAAGTCGTATTCTGCTGAAATAGCTGATGCATGAATCTTAATGGAAGAATAGGACAGGCCATTGTGGAAGAGCTCTGCCAAGTATTCCAGGATGTTGGCTATGTTTACCAGTGACACTTTTTCTCATTTTGCAGTACTCCAAATGTGATATCTTTTCCATTTTGCTGAATAATTTTTCCTTGTTAAGGGTCTGCGAGCCTCCAAGATAATGTCTTTAACCCTTTGGGATAAATTTGGGTTATCTGGTCTTATGCAATGTTCCAGGCAGTCAGCTGCAGTGTTTTCAGGTTTGGATGCAGGGTGTTGTAGTTGTTCTGTGTTAACAGTAAGGGAACTAGGGGTAGAGGCCATATTTGTTCCCGAGACATGCTCCTCAGTAATGGGTACCAATGTTGCCTTGGCCAGTCTGGAGCTATCAGGATGATCCTTGAACGTTCCTCTTTGATCTTCAATAGCACCTTGTGCATCAAAGGAAGAGGTGGGAATGCATATGCTGCCAGGTTTTTCCAACTGAAAGATAGGGAGTCCACTTTCCAAGCAAGTGGGTGGTACGTCCTTGTGCAGAATTTCTTCAGTTGGTGATTGCGTGGGGATGCAAATAAGTCTATTTCTGGTAGTCCCCATTTTCTTGTAATGGTTTTGAAGATGTCCGGATGCAGCATCCATTCGTGGGCATCCGTGGTAGTTCTGCTTAGAATGTCTGCTAGAATGTTTTCTTTTCCTGGTACAAAAATTGCTTGTAACTGAATGTTGTAGCTCAGGGCCACATTCCAGAGGTCCATTGCCATCCGGCATAGAGGGTACGAATGTGTGCCTCCCTGTTTGTTGATGTACCACATAACTGTGGTGTTGTCTGTCCTTATCAACAGTTGACCTTGTCGAAGAAATGGTCTGAATGTCTGAATTGCCAGTTTTACTGCCAGCATTTCCTTTTGATTTATGTGTAGGTGCAGCTGGTCCTGAGTCCATAAGCCTTGTATGCACTTGTCCAGCATGTGGGCCCCCCAACCGAGGTCTGATGCGTCTGTTGTGATGGTCTGGCTTGGTTGAGTGCTGTAGAAGGGCAGTCCTTTGTTTGATTGACAGGCCTGAGCCCACCATTGGAATTCTTGCTTCAGGCATGGGATTATTGGAATTTGGGTTTCTAGGCTGTGCTTGTGCTGAGACCATAAATTCCTTAAGTACCACTGTAATTTTCTCATATGCAGTCTGGCATGTGGAACCAATATTATGCAGGATGCCATGAAACCCAAGGCTTGCAGGACTTTTCTTGCTGTTAGCTGGTTCTGCTTTGTTAATGCCAAGAAGTAGAGAGGGAGTTGCTCCTGTTTTTCTACAGTTAGGAATGCCATTTGTTTTGATGTGTCCAGCTCTGCACCCAAAAAGGTCATCCTTTGGGATGGTATCAGCCTTGACTTTTTTGTATTGACTGTGTATCCCAGGGCTTGCAGTAGATAAATGACCCTTTTCAAGTCTTCTGCTAGCTTGTTTTTGTTGTCCGCTTGTAACAGGCAGTCGTCCAGGTAAGGGTAGATTTGGATTCCCTGAAGCCTGCAATGAGCAATTACTGATGCCAGGCATTTCGTGAACACTCTGGGCGCAGTAGATAAGCCAAAGGGCAATGCTGAGAATTGATAATGCTCTGATCCTGCAAGAAATCTGAGGTATCTTCTGCAATTTGGTCGTATGGGGACGTGCAGGTATGCCTCCTTGAGATCTAGAGTTACCAGCCAAGACTCCTTGCCCAACATGGGAAGAAGCTGCTGTAGGGTCAGCATTTTGAATTTTGGGACAATGAGGTATGTGTTTAAAGCGGACAGGTCGAGAATAGGTCTCCATTGGTTTTCTTTTCTTGGTACCAGGAACAGCCTGGAGTAAAATCCTTGGCCTTGCTCGATAGATGGTACTTTTTCTACAGCTCTCATCCTTACTAAGTGAGTTATTTGTTTTAGAGCTTCTGCCTTTTGATTTGGAGGTAGGTTTGGCATTCCTCTCTTCCTTGGTAGAGTATGGAAGTGAAACCGGTAACCTTGGTCTACTGTCTGCAAAATCCACTTGTCTCTTGTGATGTAATGCCAGTTTACTGAAAATAAGGCTAGCTTCCCGCCTAAGGGTGCTTCTAGTTGTTCCCTGGTAGGCGGTGCCAGAGCCAAGTCACTGTGATTGTCCTGTAGTAGTGGTGGTGGCTGTATCTGTGGCTGTACCCCGCTGGTTGTTAGCCTGCCACTGACGTCCCCTGTAGGCACCTCTGGATTGACCTCTGCCTCTTGAGCGCCTATTCCTGCCTCTCTGAGCTCTGGAGGTGTCTGGAAAGGACCAATTCTTGGAGGGCCAATTCCTGCTAAACCTTGGAGGTTGGACCTGTAAGAAATCTAACTGTCTGGACAGATTTTGCTTTCTCTTCCATCTTCTTCAGCACCTGCTGTGCAGGAGAGCCAAACAAATTGATCTTGTCCATGGGAGCATCTAGTAGCTTTGATTTGACATGGTCTGGTAAGGCCTGCTCTTTTAACCATGCATGTCTTCTGATCACTGTGCCAGTCATGGCTGATCTAAAGGAAGCCTCCAGCGCATCATAGCCGCATTTTAAGGAATGATTACTGACCTGCTGAATGTTATGTACCATTTCCTGAACAGATTTTTTGTCTAATGGTTCATCTTAGGACAGCTTTTTAGTTAACTGGTCTAACATAAATTCCTGATACTGGATCATGTGGAATTGACAGTTCAAGGCCCTAGCTGAAAGAGTAGCAGAAGTGTAAACTTTTTACCCCATCTCTAAGGCCCTGGATTCCCTTTCAGAGGGAGGGGTTTTGGTAGAGGTAGCTGCTACAGCCTTGGGCCCTGGGATATAGTTTCGATCTGCAAAAGGGGCCTTATACAAATGATAATGTGTGTCCGAACCCTGTAGTACCTATCGGGCTTAGCAGGGGCCGGAGGAAGAGAGTCAGGAGCAGTACAAGCATCATTAAAAGCATCATCCACAACAGTAAGTACTGGAGGAATGGCTAAAGGCCTATGCTGTGGCAAATGCAAAAAGGTTCTAAGCCTTTTCCTAGAGTCTGAAAAATCCTGGCCCTGCCATTGAAATTGTTCCCTCATAGCATGCAAGGTTTCCCCAAAAGAAAATTCCTCAGGCGGAGAGGCAGAAGGAATGGACTCTTCTGCATCAGAGTCCTCATAAGGAGAAAAGGGGGCCTCTGGAGGGTCTGTATTATCTGATTCATCAGAGGAGCCATCTGAAGAAACTGGTTCAGGGGGCTCTACTCTAGTCCTCTTCTCTGGAGGAGGGTGAATGGCCCTGTCTGGAAGTGGTTGAGATCCCCGGAACAAAGAAATGAGATCCTCTGCTAGACTAAGCATTTGTGAACTAGAACTGGGTCTGTGAGAGGGGGTCTTAGCAGGCACAGTTTTGGAAGTTTTTGCTGCTTTAGCCCTGGCAAAGGCCTTAATCGACATGGATGCAGGAGGCCTAGCAGCTCCACGTGCAGGGGTAGAAATATCCAAAGGGATAGTGTCCGATAAATCCTGAGAAAGTACAGTTTTGTACCTACCATCAATGTAGATGTCCGAACTGGATAGCATCTGCAGTCATAACAACTGGGTTGTCCTGTCGTCAGGCAGCCCTTCGGTCGGCCGGATTCCAAAGTCCGGCCCGCTTCGCTGATGTCGCACTTCACCCGACGTCATCTCTGTTGGTCTTCGGGTATAAAGGCATCAGCCGACGCCATTTTCCTCAGTGTTTCTTGCCCCAGATGCCAGTTGCCCTCTTGGAAGGCTAAATTTTGGGTAAATGCCAATGTTTCCAAAAGATAGAAGGCAAACACAAAAATAAGCAGGTATGTACATATATACAAACAAATACACCATAAGAGACTCGCCAGCTAGCTATTAGGAGGGTAAATACCTAGGAGTACCACAGAGGGAAGGAGGGAGGTAATCCTGACTGCAGATGCTATCAGTTCGACATCTACATTTATGGTAGGTACAAAAAGTACAGTTTTGTACCTACCATAAATGTAGATGTCCGAACTGGATAGCATCTGCAGTCATAACAACTGGGTTGTCCTGTCGTCAGGCAGCCCTTCAGTCGGCCGGATTCCAAAGTCCGGTCCGCTTCGCTTATGTCGCACTTCACCCGGCGTCATCTCTGTTGGTCTTCGGGTATAAAGGCATCAGCCGACGCCATTTTCCTCAGTGTTTCTTGCCCCAGATGCCAGTTACCCTCTTGAAGGCTAAAATTTGGATAAATGCCAATGTTTCCAAAAAGATAGAGGTAAACACAAAAATAAGCATGTATGTACATATATACAAACAAATACACCATAAAAGACTCCCCCCACCAGCTAGCTATTAGGAGGGTAAACACCCTAGGAGTACCACAGAGGGGAAGGAGGGAGGGTAATCCTGACTGCAGATGCTATCCAGTTCGGACATCTACATTTATGGTAGGTACAAAACTGTACTATGTCCTTCATGGATGCATCTGCAGTCATAACAACTGGGTAGAATACCATAGCCAACTTGGGGAGGAGGAAAAACTAGATTATGGTGTGTTTAGGATCCCTTGCAGTACAGCAGAGGCAAACCCTGCTCGGGATCTGGAATATAGAGGCAAATTATAATGCTTGGCAAATGTATGCACGGAGGTCCAAGTAGCCGCCTCAATAATGTCTTTGGTTGCCACTCCTCATAAGAAGGCTGTGGTAGTGGCTGTTGCCCTTGTAGAATGAGGTCTTATGTTCTGTGGAATTGGTTTTCCATGGAAGGAGTAACAGAATCGTATGCAATTTCCTATCCATTTGGAGATTGTCTGTTTGGAAATAGCTTTTCCTTCCCTTCCTGTTGCATAGGCTACAAAAAGCTGGTCAGTTTTTCTGCTACTTTTTGTTCTGTCCAGGTAGTAGCGTAGCTGTCTATGTACATCCAAGGTATGCAGTATTCTTTCCCCTCTGTTTTGTGGGTTGGGAAAGAAGGTAGGTAGGTGGATTGCCTGGTTTAAAGACACTCTGGATACCACCTTAGGCATAAATGTAGGATTAGTCCTCATGGACACTCTATCTTGGTGGAAGATTAGGAAGGGCTGTACTGCCATTAGGGCCTGAAGTTCAGAAACCCTCCTGGCTGAGGTTATTGCCAGTAGGAAAGCAGTTTTCCACGATAGATGCTGTAGGTCTGCTGTTGCTGCTGGTTCAAAGGGTGATAGTGTCAACTTTTCTAGCACAAAGTTCAAGTCCCAAGCTGGCAATGGTGGTTTCCTTGGAGGTTTTACATTCTTGATTCCTCTGAGGAACTGCCTGAGTAAAGGATGTGAAAAGACAGGTGGATCAAAGCTGTATTCTGCTGATATAGCTGATGCATGTATCTTGATGGAGGAGTAAGACAGGCCTGTATGTAGAAGTTCTGCCAAATACTCCAGAATGTTAGGCATATCTATGTTTGACACATCTTTTCCTCTTTCAGTACTCCAAATGACAAACCTTTTCCATTTTCCTGCATAGTTCCTTCTTGTTGAAGGTCTGCGGGCTTCAAGAATAATATCTTTAACTCTTTGGGAAAGTTCTGGATTAGCTGCTGCTATGTGATGTTCCATGCAGTCAGTTGCAACGTTTTTAGGTTTGGATGCATGATGCTGTAGTTGTTCTGAGTTGACATCAAAGGCATCAGGGGTATTGGCCACATATTGTTCGAGACATGCTCCTCAGCAGTGGGTACCAGTGTTGTCTTGGCCAGTTTGGAGCTATCAGGATTATCCTTGGACGTTCTTCCTTGATTTTTAGTAATACCTTGTGTATCAAGGGAAGAGGTGGGAATGCATATGCTGTTAGGCCTTTCCAGCTGAAGGAGAGCGAATCCACTTTCCATGCCAGTGGGTGGAATGTCCTTGTGCAGAATTTTTTGAGCTGGTGATTGAGAGGGGAAGCGAATAGATCTATCTGAGGCATTCCCCATTTCTTTGAGATGGTCTTGAAGATGTCCGGGTGTAGCATCCATTCGTGGGCATCCGATGTGGTTCTGCTTAATATGTCTGCTAGAGTATTCTCCTTTCCCGGCAAATATTGCCTGTAACTGGATGTTGTAGCTGAGTGCCAGGTTCCACAGCTCCAAAGTCATTCTGCATAGGGGGTATGAATGAGTGCCTCCGTGTTTGTTGATGTACCACATGACTGTGGTGTTGTCTGTCCTTATCATCAACTGGCCCTCTTTGAGAAATGGTCTGAACTTTTGGATTGCCAGTTTTACTGCCAGCATTTCTTTTAGGTTGATGTGCAGGTGAAGTTGATCCTGCGTCCACAATCCTTGCACGCATTTGTCCAGCATGTGGGCCCCCCATCCTAGGTCTGAAGCATCTGTTGTGATGGTCTGGTTTGCTTGACATCTGCGAAAGGGTAGACCTGGGTTTGACTGGCATGCTTGAGCCCACCATAGGAACTCCTGTTTTAAGCATGGAATTAGTGGAATTTCTGTTTCTAGGCTGTGCCTGTGTTGGGACCATAAATTCTTTAGGTACCACTGTAGTTTTCTCATATGTAGTCTGGCAAGTGGGACCAAGATTATGCATGATGCCATGAAGCCCAAGGCCTGCAGTACTTTTCTTGCTGTTAACTTGTTCTGTTTTGTTAGAGCCAAGAAGTAAAGAGGGAGTTCTTTTTGTTTTTCTGCAGTTAGGAATGCCATTTGTCTTACTGTGTCCAATTCCGCGCCCAAGAATGTCCTTGTTTGGGATGGTATCTGCCTTGATTTTTGTAAATTGACTGTGTATCCCAGTGCTTGTAGCAAGTAAATGACCCTTTGTAAATCTGTTGTCAGCTTGCTTTTGTTGTCCCCTTGTAGCAGGCAGTCGTCCAGGTATGGGTTAATTTGAATTCCCTGTAGTCTGCAGTGGGTGAATACTCTGGGCGCAGTAGATAAGCCAAAGGGCAATGCTGAGAATTGATAATGCTCTGATCCTGCAAGAAATCTGAGGTATCTTCTGCAGATTGGTCGAATGGGGACGTGCAGGTATGCCTCCTTGAGATCTAGAGTTACCAGCCAACACTCCTTGCCCAGCATGGGAAGAAGTTGCTGTAGGGTCAGCATTTTGAATTTTGGGACAATGATGTATGTATTTAAGGTGGACAGGTCGAGAATACGTCTCCAACTTTTTTCCTTTCTTGGAACTAGGAATAGTCTGGAGTAGAATCCTCTTCCTTGTTCTGTTGTTGGCACTCTTTCCACAGCTCTCATGTTTGCTAATTGCATTATCTGTTGTAGAGCCTCTGTTTTTGATTTGGAGGTAGATTTGGCATTCCTCTTTGACTGGTAAAGTGTGGAAGTGGAACCGTAACCTTGATCTATGGTTTGTAAAATCCACTTGTCTTTTGTGATATAGTGCCAGTTCTTCGAAAATAAGGTTAATTTGCCGCCTAATGGAGCTGCTATTTGTTCCCTGGTAGGCGGATTTAGAGGTAAGTCACTGTGGTTGTGTTGTTGTAGTGGCAGTGGTTGTGTCTGTGCCTCTGTTGTTACCTTGCCACTGTCGTCCTCTGTAGGCACCTCCTCTGGATTGGTTTCTGCCTCTGGAACGTCTACTCCTGCCCCTTTGGGATCTTGTGGAGTCAGGAAAGGACCAATTTTTGGCAGGCCAGTTCCTGCTAAACCTTAGGGGTTGAACCTGCAAGAAATCTTTAACCGTTTGAACAGATTTTGCCTTTTCTTCCATTTTCTTCATTACCTGCTGGGCAGGTGTACCAAACAAGCTGGTCTTATCCATAGGAGCATCTAATAACTTAGCTTTAACATGATCCGGTAAGGCTTGTTCCCTTAGCCATGCATGTCTTCTTATCACTGTGCCAGTCATGGCTGATCTAAATGAAGCCTCCAGTGCATCATAGCCACATTTTAAGGAATGGTTACTAACCTGTTGTATGTTATTTACCATTTCTAATACATATTTCTTATCAATAGAGTCATCAGAGGATAGCTTTTTGTTAACTGATCAAGCATAAACTCTTGGTATTGTATCATGTGAAACTGACAGTTTAAAGCTCTAGCTGAGAGAGTAGCTGAGGTGTAGACTTTTTTGCCCTATCTGTCTAATGACCTGGCTTCCCTTTCAGAAGGAATAGGGTTTTTAGCTGTGGTCGAGGCTACTGCCCTGGGACCCTGGGATATAGTTTCGGGGTCTGCAAGTGGGGCCTTGTAAAGGTAGTGATGAGTGTCTGGTACCCTGTAAAATCTGTCTGGTTTGGCAGGGGCTGGAGGTAAAGAATCTGGTGCAGAGCAGACATCATTGAAGGCATCGTCCACCACAGAGAGGACAGGAGGTATAGCTAAGGGCCTGTGCTGTGGAAGGTGCAGAAAGGTCCTAAGTCTTTTTCTGGAGTCTGAGAAATCCTGCTGCTGCCATTGGAACTGCTCTCGCATAGCATGTAAGGTTTCCCCAAAGGAGAATTCTTCTGGTGGGGAAGCAGCTGGAATGGATTCTTCAGCATCTGAGTCTTCATAATTGGAGAAAGGAGCCTCTGGCTGGTCTGTTATGTCTGATTCATCGGCAGAATCATCAGAGGACACAGGCTTGGGGGGCTCTGCCCTAGGTCTCTTCTCTGGGGGCTGAGAGGCCCTGTCTGGGTGAGATTGAGATCCCCTAATTAATGAAATTAAATCTTCTGCCAGAGTAAGCATTTGTGAACTAGAAGAGGGCCTGTTTGTAGGGGGTTTAACAGGCACTGTTTTAGTAGTTTTGGCTGCTTTAGCCCTGGCAAAGGCCTTAATGGACATGGCTGCTGGAGGCCTAGCAGCACCACGTGCTGGGGTAGAGACATCCAAGGGAATGGTGTCTGATAAGTCAGTGGCAACCACCGTAGTGGATAAAATTTCTGAGGCCGATTCAAGAGAAGTAGCAGGGGCCTCAGTGGTAGTGATAGATTCAGCTGTACTTTGATCAGTTTTCGGTTTCGCGAAACCGAGACACTCATGTTTGCTTAACCATGGTTTCGGCGAAACCGCGGATCATGCAGTGTCGGTCTTTATCTTTGCGTTTTAGCAGTTTGGGTAGTCGGAGGATCCGACGGCATAATATACGCAAAATCAGAACCGAAAAACTGTTCAGCAAACTCCGACCGACGCCTAAGCGTTCGTCGGTTGAATGAAGCACAGGCCGAACAGGCTGCTACGTCATGGGCTGGGCCTAAACAAGGCAGACAATAAGAGTATAAATCTTTATGAGGTATTTGTTTCCCACAGGTTAAACAATTATTAACTTTTTCTGACATCGGCTGAGGCAAGAAAGAGTCCCCAACGCGGTACTTAGCTTTAGAAGTCTTCGAAGTAGTATTCGGTAGAAGTAATCTCTGGATCCGACCGACCGGCACTTGCGAACAGCTTCTGCTTCGGGCGCCACGCGGCAAGAAAGACTGAGGAAAATGGCGTCGGCTGATGCCTTTATACCCGAAGACCAACAGAGATGACGGCGGGTGAAGTGCGACATCAGCCGAAGCCGGACCCGGACTTTGGAATCCGCCGACTGAAGGGCTGCCTGACGACAGGACAACCCAGTTGTTATGACTGCAGATGCATCCATGAAGGACATCTGTACTATGTCCTTCATGGATGCATCTGCAGTCATAACAACTGGGTAGAATACCATAGCCAACTAGGGGAGGAGGAAGAATAGATTATGGTGTGGTTAGGATCCCTTGCAGTACAGCAGTGGCAAACCCTGCTCGGGATCTGGAATACAGAGGTAAATTATAATGCTTGGCAAATGTATGCACGGAGGTCCAAGTAGCCGCCTCAATAATGTCCTTGGTTGCCACTCCTCGTAAGAAGGCTGTGGTAGTGGCTGTTGCCCTTGTAGAATGAGGCCTTATGTTCTGTGGAATTGGTTTTCCATGAAAGGAGTAACAGAATCGTATGCAATTTCCTATCCATTTGGAGATTGTCCGTTTGGAAATCGCTTTTCCTTCCCTTCCTGTTGCATAGGCTACAAACAGCTGGTCAGTTTTTCTGTTACTTTTTGTTCTGTCCAGGTAGTAGCGTAGCTGTCTATGTACATCCAAGGTATGCAGCATTCTTTCCCCTCTGTTTTGTGGGTTTGGGAAGAAGGTAGGAAGGTGGATTGCCTGGTTTAAAGACACTCTGGATACCACCTTAGGCATAAATGTAGGATTAGTCCTCATGGACACTATCTTGGTGGAAGATTAGGAAGGGTTGTACTGCCATTAGGGCCTGAAGTTCAGAAACCCTTCTTGCTGAGGTTATTGCCAGTAGGAAAGCAGTTTTCCACGATAGGTGCTGCAGGTCTGCTGTTGCTGCTGGTTCAAAAGGTGCGAGTGTCAACTTTTCCAGCACAAAGTTCAAATCCCAAGCTGGCAATGGTGGTTTCCTAGGAGGTTTTACATTCTTGATCCCTCTGAGGAACTGCCTGAGTAAAGGATGTGAAAAGACAGGTGGGTCAAAGCTGTATTCTGCTGAAATAGCTGATGCATGTATCTTGATGGAGGAATAGGACAGGCCTGTATGTAGAAGCTCTGCCAAATACTCCAGAATGTTAGCAATGTCTATATTGGACACATCTTTTCCTCTTTCAGCACTCCAAATGACAAACCTTTTCCATTTTCCTGCATAGTTCCTTCTTGTTTAAGGTCTGCGGGCTTCAAGGATAATGTCTTTAACCCTTTGGGAAAGCTCTGGATTAGTTGCTGCTATGTGATGTTCCATGCAGTCAGTTGCAAAGTTTTTAGGTTTGGATGCATGATGCTGTAGTTGTTCTGGGTTAACATCAAAGGCATCAGGGGTATTGGCCATATTTTGTCCCGAGACATGCTCCTCAGCAATGGGTACCAGTGTTGTCTTGGCCAGTTTGGAGCTATCAGGGTTATCCTTGGACGTTCCTCCTTGATTTTTAGTAGTACCTTGTGTATCAAGGGAAGAGGTGGGAATGCATATGCTGTCAGACCTTTCCAGCTGAAGGAGAGCGAGTCCACTTTCCATGCAAGTGGGTGGAACGTCCTTGTGCAGAATTATTTGAGCTGGTGATTGAGAGGGGAAGCGAATAGATCTATCTGTGGCATTCCCCATTTCTTTGAGATGGCCTTGAAGATGTCCGGGTGTAGCATCCAGTCGTGAGCATCCGAGGCGGTTCTGCTTAACATGTCTGCTAGAGTATTCTCCTTTCCTGGTACGAATATTGCCTGTAACTGGATGTTGTAGCTGAGCGCCAGGTTCCAAAGGTCCAAAGTCATTCTGCATAGGGGGTATGAATGAGTGCCTCCCTGTTTGTTGATGTACCACATGACTGTGGTGTTGTCTGTCCTTATCATCAAATGTCCTGCTTTGAGGAATGGTCTGAATTTTTGGATTGCCAGCTTTACTGCCAGCATTTCTTTTAGGTTGATGTGCAAATGGAGCTGGTCCTGTGTCCACAATCCTTGTACACATTTGTCCAGCATGTGAGCCCCCCATCCTAGGTCTGAGGCGTCTGTTGTGATGGTTTGGCTTGCTTGATAGTTGTGAAAGGGTAGGCCTGGATTTGACTGGCATGCTTGAGCCCACCATAGGAACTCCTGTTTTAGGCATGGGATTAGAGGAATTTCTGCTTCTAGGCTGTGCCTGTGTTGGGACCATAAATTCTTTAGGTACCACTGTAGTTTTCTCATATGTAGTCTGGCATGTGGAACCAAGATTATGCAGGATGCCATGAAGCCCAAGGCCTGTAGCACTTTTCTTGCTGTTAGCTTGTTCTGTTTTGTTAGTGCCAAGAAGTAAAGAGGGAGTTCTTTTTGTTTTTCTGCAGTTAGGAATGCCATTTGTTTTACTGTGTCCAATTCCGCGCCCAAGAATGTCCTTGTTTGGGATGGTATCAGCCTTGACTTTTGTAAATTGACTGTATCCCAGTGCTTGTAGCAAGTAAATGACCCTTTGTAAATCTGTTGTCAGCTTGCTTTTGTTGTCCCCCTGTAGCAGACAGTCGTCCAGGTATGGATAAATTTGGATTCCCTGTAGTCTGCAGTGGGCGATTACTGATGCCAGGAATTTTGTGAATACTCTGGGCGCAGTAGATAAGCCAAAGGGCAATGCTGAGAATTGATAGTGCTCTGATCCTGCAAGAAATCTGAGGTATCTTCTGCAAATTGGTCGTATGGGGACGCAGGTATGCCTCCTTGAGATCTAGAGTTACCAGCCAGCACTCCTTGCCCAGCATGGGAAGAAGTTGCTGGAGGGTCAGCATTTTGAATTTTGGGACAATGATGTATGTATTTAAGATGGACAGGTCGAGAATAGGTCTCCAGCTTTTTTCCTTTCTTGGAACTAGGAATAGTCTGGAGTAGAATCCTTTGCCTTGTTCTGTTATTGGCACTTTTTCCACAGCTCTCATCTTTGTTAGTTGCATTATCTGCTGTAGAGCTTCTGTTTTTTGATTTGGAGGCAGGTTTGGCATTCCTCTTTTGACTGGTAAAGTGTGGAAGTGGAACCGGTATCCTTGGTCTATGGTTTGCAGAATCCACTTGTCTTTTGTGATATAGTGCCAGTTTTTCAAAAATAAAGTTAATTTTCCGCCTAATGGTGCTGCTATTTGTTCCCTGGTAGGCGGAGTAAGAATCAAGTCACTGTGCTGTTGTAGTGGCAGTGGCTGTGTCTGTGCCTCTGTTATTACCTTGCCACTGTCGTCCTCTGTAGGCACCCCCTCTGGATTGATTTCTGCCTCTGGGACGTCTATTCCTGCCCCTTTGGGATCTTGTGGAGTCAGGAAAGGACCAATTTTTGGCAGGCCAGTTCCTGCTAAACCTTGGGGGTTGAACCTGCAAGAAATCTTTAACCGTTTGTACAGATTTTGCCTTTTCTTCCATTTTCTTCATTACCTGCTGGGCAGGTGTACCAAACAAATTGGCCTTATCCATAGGTGCATCTAATAACTTAGCTTTAACATGATCCGGTAAGACCTGTTCCTTCAGCCATGCATGTCTTCTTATCATTGTGCCAGTCATGGCTGATCTAAATGAAGCCTCCAGTGCATCATAGCCACATTTTAAGGAATGGTTACTAACCTGTTGTATGTTATTTACCATTTCTAATATATATTTCTTATCTATAGAGTCATCAGAGGATAGCTTTTTAGTTAAATGATCAAGCATAAACTCTTGGTATTGTATCATGTGAAACTGACAATTTAAAGCTCTAGCTGAGAGAGTAGCGGAGGTGTAAACCTTTTTGCCCCATCTGTCTAAAGACCTGGCTTCCCTTTGAGAAGGAATAGGGTTTTTGCTGTGGTCGAGGCTGCTGCCTTAGGCCCCTGGGATATGGTTTCGGGTCTGCAAGTGGGGCCTTGTATAAGTGGTGATGAGTGTCTGGAACCCTGTAAAATCTGTCTGGTTTGACAGGGGCTGGAGGTAAGGAATCTGGTGCAGAGCAGACATCATTAAATGCATCGTCCACAACAGAGAGGACAGGAGGTATAGCTAAAGGCCTGTGTTGTGGTAGGTGCAGAAAAGTCCTAAGTCTTTCTGGAATCTGAGAAATCCTGTTCCTGCCATTGGAATTGTTCTCGCATGGCATGTAAGGTTTCCCCAAAGGAGAATTCTTCTGGTGGAGAAGCAGCTGGAATGGATTCTTCAGCATCTGAGTCTTCATAATTGGAGAAATGAGCCTCTGGCTGGTCTGTAATATCAGAGTCCTCCGCGGAATCATCAGAGGACACAGGCTCGGGGGCTTTGCTCTAGGTCTCTTTTCTGGGGGCTGAGAGGCCCTGTCTGGGTGAGATTGAGATCCCCTAATTAAGGATATTAAATCCTCTGCCAAATTAAGCATTTGTGAACTAGAAGTGGACCTAGTAGAGGGGGGCTTAACAGGCACTGATTTAGTAGATTTGGCTGCTTTAGCCCTGGCAAAGGCCTTAATAGACATGGCTGCAGGAGGCCTAGCAGCACCACGTGCTGGGGTAGAGACATCCAAAGGGATGGTGTCTGATAAGTCACTAGTAACCACTGTAGGTAAGATTTCCGAGGCCGTTTCAAGTAAGGTAGCAGGAGCCTCAGTAGTAGTCATTGATTCAGCTGTGCTTTGATCAGTTTTCTCGGTTTCGGCCGAAACCGACACTCATGGTTTGCTTAACCATGGTTTCGCCGAAACCGGACCGCGAGTGTCGGTCTTTTCTTTGCGTTTTTAACAATCTGGGTAGTCGGAGGATCCGACGGCATAATGTACGCAAAATCTGAGCGAAAAACTGTTCAGCAAACTCCGACCGACGCCTAAGCATTCGCGGTTGAATGAGGCACAGGCTGAACAGGCTGCTACGTCGTGGTCTGGGCCTAAACAAGGCAAACAGTAAGAGTGGAAATCTTTATGAGGTATTTGTTTCCCACAAGTTAAACAGTTATTGACTTTTTCTGACATCGGCTGAGGCAAGAAAGAGTCCCCAACGGGGTACTTAGCTTTTAGAAGTCTTCAAGTAGTATTCGAAGTAGTAATCTCTGGATCTGACCGACCGGCACTTGCGAACAGCTTCTGCTTGGCCACGCGGCAAGAAAGACTGAGGAAAATGGCGTCGGCTGATGCCTTTATACCCGAAGACCAACAGAGATGACGTTGGGTGAAGTGCGACATCAGCCGAAGCCGGACCTGGACTTTGGAATCCGGCCGACCGAAGGGCTGCCTGACGACAGGACAACCCAGTTGTTATGACTGCAGATGCATCCATGAAGGACATCCTGCAGGAGCAGGTGGGATTTCCGTAGCAGATTCAGCCAAGCTGGATGAGGCCTCGGTAAGTGGCAAGCTTTCGGCCGAAGGAAGAACCGTGGACTCGGTTTCAGCCGAAACCGAGACACTCGCGGTTGGCTTAACCGTGGTTTCGCCTGAAACCGCGGACCGCGAGTGTCGGTCCTTTTCCTTGCATTTTTTAGAAATTTGCGTAGTCGGAGTATCCGACGGCATAATATAGGCAAAAGCGGGGCCGAAATACTCTTCAGCAAATTCAGACCAACGTCTAAGCGTTCGTCGGTTGAAAGAAGCACAGGCTAGACAAGCTGCTACGTCGTGGTCTGGGCCTAAGCAAGGTAAGCAGTAAGAGTGGAAATCTTTATGAGGTATTGGTTTCCCACAATTTAAACAGTTATTCACTTTTTCTGACATCGGCTGAGGCAAGAAAGAGTCCCCAACGGGGTACTTAGAAGTCTTCGGTAGTAGTAGAAGTATTCGGTAGTAGTAATCTCTGGTTCTGACCGACCGGCACTTGCGAACAGCTTCTGCTTGGCCACGCGCAAGAAAGACTGAGGAAAATGGCGTCGGCTGATGCCTTTATACCCGAATAACTGCAGCTATGACGTCGGGTGAAGTGCGACACCAGCCGAGGCCAGACCCAGACTTTGGAATCCGGCCGACCGAAGGGCTGCCTGACGACAGGACAACCCATTTGTAAGGACTGCAGATGCATCCTTGAAGGACATCATCTGGACATATCAAACATGCTGGAACGAAGAAGAGATGGAAGCATAACCGTACTCACTGTTCCAAGTATGAGACACGTTCTATTTCTCCATTTTATCTTTCAGCTGTAAAGTCTGGGCCTGTCCCAAGAGCCATGCTGAAATGGACAAACCAACCAACAAAAATCTTTTCAGAGGACAATTCAGCACCAGGATGTGGCTGACAGTAATTCCTCACAGCCAGAATCCTTTGGTTATTTGTGACAGTTCTCCAAGTCACAAAACATTCTTGCAGTTGCCGGAAAAGTAAGCATTATATATTGCCTAGTTACCCAGGGACTACTAGAGTGTATTGTGGATTGTTTCTATTTTTGAAGATGGATTTTTTCTTGGTTATTGAAGTTCTCCAAGTCAGTGAGACTGTGAAGAATTACCCCACTGGATAGTCCCACACTACAGTAAGAACTGCACTGGTGCAGCCGGTGGGGTCCTCTGCTTCAGCACAGACTGGCACAAGTTGACAGGGGCATGTGATGCTTTACTTCCCTCTCTGGGTGATGAGGTTCCTTCATCTTTTGGGGGTGTATAGGATTAGACCAACTGTTGTACTTAAAGGAAAATATTTCTCCAAGACTGTACCAGCCAGGAATAACTTACTACATGACATTCTTAATTTAAAAAAAATGAATAGCCATCTGGCTGAATGACAATACTTTAAAGACTCTGGTTAAGTTTACAGCTGCCTAGTACTATTAGCATCCTAGCTGAATAATATCAATGATTTTTTTTTTACCATTATATATCTGAAGTACCAAGTGATAATCTACCACTTATACTTAAGTGCTGCTAAAAGCTATGGCTGTTACTTATGGCAAAATTTAATAAACCTATCTTCTCCTATTATATACAATACAATACATAGCTTGTTCACCAGGACACAATAAAAATATGTACACAATAATGTAGAAATTAATAAGTATACAAAAATGTTAATACATAAAGTAAATCTGAAAAGTATTCCAAATGAAGGAAACCAATTGTTAAGTGATTTGGTCAGTTTTTTATGTGTGTACTTACAATAAGATTTATTTATAAAAATCAAATATAATGTACATCTGTCTTTGCTTTTGGGTTTGGTCAAGACTGGAAAGGGCCCTTGGATCAGCTCACCGACCTAGCTCAATTCTAGCCAGTTAATTAGTACATAAATGCATTCATACACAAATATTGTACTTGGCCATGCCACTGTGCAGGGAAATACTTGAGCCTGCAGCTACAGTTATACTGTCTGCACAGTTAAAATTAAGATGGGCTATGTGAAAGCCTGCTTTAGAAATCATCATCAGAACTGCAAGACAAGATGCCAGGAGCCCGGCCCCAGGTCTTCAAAATTTTCAAGGGCTTTAACCATTAAGGAAGACTTGGACAAGTTATGTAAACCATTGAGGGTTCTAAGCTCCAACACGGCACAGGAATATATTCTCTTGTCACACCTCCTTCTCAGGTGTCAAGGTGCTAAACTTTGAAGTCTATGATGGATCACACATGACACAGAAGTCAGCCTGAGGATGTGAACAATCAACTGTAAAGAATGAGTAATAGGTTCCACTATGAGGCACTTATCTGTAAGCTTTAGGACTCAGAAGAACAGGTACTATCGGACACTTATCTGTAAGCTCTAGGAAACAAAAGAACAAGCAGCCTATTATACTGACAATGCTGTTCATGTAAACTCTGCAAACTACACAGTGGGAAGAAAGAAAGTACAGTTTTGTACCTACCATAAATGTAGATGTTCGAGTGTTCACCCTGCTGCAGTCATCACACTTGGGAGTTAATCCTGTCGTCAGGCGGTCCCGCAGTCGGCCGGAATTCCAAAGTCTTGGTCCGGCGTCGGTTGCTGTCGCCTCTTCCCTGACGTCAGTGCGCCAGGGGTATATATAATGCAACCGACGCCATTTTCTTCAGTTTTTCTTGCCCCAGATGTCAGGTGCCCCCAAAAAGGTGGTCAGAATTAGTACCAAATGGAGTGAACACTGCACAAACACAAAATCCCTTCAGCTATAAGCAAATACATCAGTAAGGCATAGAAGAGATTTTGCCAGTAGATAAGAGGGGTTGGAGGGAGGGTAACCTGGACTGCAGCAGGGTGAACACTCGAACATCTACATTTATGGTAGGTACAAAACTATACTATGTTCATCGTGTTACCCTGCTGCAGTCATCACACTTGGGTTGAGTCCCAAAGCTAAGGTAGGGTGGAGGCATCATAGAGGGTTAGTGGAGGCAATGAGGCCCTGCAGAACTGCAGTGGCGAAGCCTGCCCTGGACTTAGAATAAAGAGGCAAGTGATAGTGTTTGGTGAAGGTGTGTACAGAACTCCAAGTTGCAGCTTCTAAAATTTCCTTGGTAGGAACCCCCCTGAGAAAGGCTGTAGAGGTAGCTGTTGCCCTGGTAGAGTGGGATCTAATGGTAGGAGGAATTGGTTTCCCATGATGGGTATAGCAGAATCGTATGCAATGGCCTATCCATTTAGAAATGGTTTGCTTGGATATGGCCCTCCTTTGAGAAGCTGTAGCATAGGAAACAAAGAGCTGGTCAGTTTTTCTGAAAGCCTTAGTTTTATCCAAGTAGTAACGAAGCTGCCTGTGAATGTCCAAGGAGTGCAGGAGTCTCTCACCTTTGCTCTGTGGATTGGGGAAGAAAGTGGGCAGGTGGATGGTTTGATTTAAAGCTACACTGGAAACCACCTTAGGCATGAAGGAAGGATTAGTTCGTAGAGAAACTCTGTCTTGATGAAAAATGAGGAAAGGTTCCACTGCCATAAGTGCCTGTAATTCTGAGACTCTCCTAGCAGAGGTTATTGCCAGGAGCAGGGCAGTCTTCCAAGATAGGAACTGAAGGTCTGCAGAAAAAGCTGGTTCAAAAGGAGGTAGCGTTAGTTTTTCCAGAACAAAGTTGAGATCCCATGTTGGTGTAGGAGCTCTTCTAGGTGGTCTAATGTTTTTTGCCCCTCTGAGGAACTGCCTTAGGAGAGGATTTGAAAATAAAGGTGGATTCGTGTCGTAGTGAGCAGAAATAGCTGATGCATGGATCTTAATTGAGGAGAAGGAAAGTCCTTTATGCAACATCTCAGCTAAATACTGCAGAATGTGAGGCATATGAGGCTGAGTTGTGTCTTGGCCTTTAGCTTGGTTCCAAGCAGAAAACCTTTTCCATTTGAACGAGTAAGCCTTCCTGGTGCTTGGCCTCCTGGCTTCTAGAATAACATCCAGTACTGCTTGTGAAAGAGGTGCAGGTTGGATACTTGATTTGCCATGCAGCCAGGTTTAAGGTTTTGATCTGGCTGTGTAGAATCTGCTTGTTCTGCTGCGTGAGCAAATGAGGTATTTGAGGCAATGTCCATGGTGGGCTGTGAGCCATATTCTTCAGTAGCGGATACCAGTGCTGGCGTGGCCAGTCTGGGGCTATGAGAATCATTCGAGGTTTCTCCTTTTTGACCTTCAAAAGTACCTTTGTAAGAAGAGGTAATGGAGGAAAGGCATACAGTGTCAGGTTTTTCCAACTGAAGGAGAGAGCGTCCACTTTCCAAGCTTGATGGCGGGATGTCCTTGTACAAAATTTTGTCAGCTGGTAGTTTTGAGGACTGGCAAACAGGTCTATAGTTGGTAGGCCCCATCTTTGAGTTATCATTGTAAATATTTGTGGGTCTAGCTTCCACTCGTGGGGATCTTTGATGTTTCTGCTTAGGTCGTCTGCCAATGTGTTTTTCTGTCCTGGCAGGAATTGAGCTTGTAACTGGACTTGGTAGGCCAGAGCTGTGTTCCATAAGATTATTGCTTGCCTGCATAGAGGGTAAGAATGTGTGCCCCCTTGTTTGTTTATGTACCACATTACTGTGGTGTTGTCCGTCTTTATTGCAAGCTGTCCTGGCTGTATCAGCTAACAAGTAGTAACGCAACATTATATGTAAGTTAACCTTATCTATACATATATATATTTTTTTCTTTTATACAATATAGGTATTTTTTAACAATTATGTATAAAAATAAAAATAAATATTTATTAAACAACACAAAGGCACTGAAGCACTTTAACTAGACTGGTCTCTAATAAAACAAGTCCCTAAGGGAGTCTGTGGTTGACTGTTTAAATTGCATTTGACATATGGAATTTATTTTAGAAAATAATGGGTATGGCTTTAAATTACAAATGAATTTGTGTAATTAATGGATCAATTAATTGTTTTAAATTGTATAAAAATCATTGGCACCACACATTCATTATTCTGAAGAAGTCTGCATTCGGCAGATGAAAGCGCTAGATCTGTGATTGTGTTTTTGGAAAATATTCGTTTAATAAAGTACTGAGGTCTGTATACACGGAGTTTTATTCTTGTTTGGTTTTTAGAACTTTTATTCCTGGTGTTGATTCCTCTTTTTATTGGCAAGGTGTGAAAGTGGAATCTGTATCCTCGTAAAATTATGTCTAGGACCCATTTGTCCTTTGTGACCATGTGCCAGTTGTCTGCAAATAGTGCTAGTTTTCCCCCCAGGGGGGCTGACAAAAGAGCTTTGTTTGGCCAGCTGAGGTGCAAGTCATTGAGTTTGCCTTCTGGTGGATTGAGACCTGTCTTCTCCTCCCTTTTGGGTTGGAGTGCCCCAATGGTGAGGTTTATACTGAGCTTGTAGTTGTCCTCTGCCACTTGGGTGCCTGTATTTACCCCTCTGAGGCCTGTCGGAGGCTGGAAAGGACGAATTTTTTGTTGGTCAGTTTCTGCTGAAGCGAGGGGGTTGTACTTGTAGGAAATCTTTGACTGTCTACATTGATTTTGCCTTATCCTCCATTTTCTTTAAAACTTCTTCTGCTTTAACACCAAAAAGAACATCCTGCTGTAAGGGAGCATCTAGTAGTTTTGCTTTAACATGATCAGGCAGACTTTGTTCCTTTAACCAGGCATGCCTACGTATAACTGATCCAGTGACAGCTGCTCTGCAGGAGGCCTCTAAAGAATCAAACCCACATTGTAAGGTATGTTTGCCCACCTGCTCGGTGGCGTGCAACAAATCCTGTACTTCTTTCAATTCAGATTGTTGAGGGAGGGTGGTTATCTTTTGTTTTAACTGAGAAATCAGAAATTGCTGATACTTAAGTATATGAAATTGACAATTTAGTGCTCTCATAGCTAAAGTGGCTGAGGTGTAAACCTTTTTCCCCCATCTGTCTAGTGCTCTTGAATCCCTTTCAGAAGGTACTGGATTTTTAGCCATAGAAGCCTTAGCCCCCTTGGGACCCTGAGAGATAGTCTCTGGGTGAGCTACTGGGCTTTTGTAAAGGAATTTGTGGGAATCGGGTACTCTGTAGTATCTGTCAGGCTTGGCCGGGGCAGGAGGTAGAGAGTCAGGGTTGAAACTGGATTCTAAATAGACATCATCCACAATGTCTAAAACAGGAGGAATGGCTAGAGGTCTATGTTGGGGGAGTAAAAGAAACTCTCTGAGCCTTTTCTTGGAATCAGAGTAATTCTGACCTTCCCAATGAAAATGTTCCCTCATAGTGTGTAAAGTTTCCCCAAAAGAGAAATCTTCTGGAGGGGAAGCTGAGGGAATAGAGTCCTCAGCATCAGAATCTTCATAAGGAGAGAAGGAATAGTCTTGGTCCTCAGAGGAATCCGAAGAAATAGACAGTTGTTCAGAGGAAGCAGAATCTTCCTCTTGTCTAGGCCTTTTGTCAGGAGGAGAACCCCTGATAAGAGAAATCAAATCTTCAGCCATCTTGAACATCTGTTTCTTAGGCATAGGGCCTTGAACAGGAGACTGAAATGAAGTCTTTTTGGATTTAGTAGGAGTCTTCGACTTGGAAAACGTCTTGACTGTAAGAGTAGTCGGTCTGAAAACGCCTTCAGAAACCAATGGCGTTTCAGAAGCACCGGCGTCCTTGGAAGGTAAATCGTCAGAAGGGCCTGAAGTAAAAGGCTGCGTCGGCCTAGTACATTCCGTCAAAATATCTGTAGCGGTCTCGGGATCCAGAACTGCGGTAGTCAGAGGCTGCGTCGGAGCCTCACTGATATCCGGAAAAACGGAGACCGGATCAACCGAGGCCTCGGAATCGGGCTTAGGCCTGGGCTGTCGGTCCTTGTCCCTGCGTTTTTTGTGCACGCCGGTAGTCGGTAGCTCTGACGGCATGGTGTAATTAAATTTTCTACCAAAAAAGTGTTGTGCGAAATCAAATCGTCTTTTAATAGTGCATTTATTAAATCTAGCACAGAAACGACAAGAAGTGACTTTGTGATCAGGGCCTAGGCAAGGTATGCAATAAGAATGAAAATCCTTATGAGGTATTTGCTTCCCACAAGAAATACAATTGTTAACTTTTTCTGACATCGGTCTGAGGCAAGAAAAGTTTCAACGGGTACTTAGCTTTATAGAAGACTTCGGTCTGAAATTCAATTCGAAAATCTCAGGAGTCGGCCGACCGCACTTGCGAACTGCTTCTGCTTCGGGCACCGCGCTGCAAGAAAGACTGAAGAAAATGGCGCCGGTTGCAGTATATGTACCCCTGGCGCACTGACGTCAGGGATGAGGCGACAGCAACCGACGTCAGACCAAGACTTTGGAAATCCGGCCGACTGCGGGACCGCCTGACGACAGGATAACCCAAGTGTGATGACTGCAGCAGGGTAACACGATGAACATCAGGCGACAGCAACCGATGCCGGACCTAGACTTTGGAATTCAGGCCGACTGAGGGTAGCCTGCCAGCAGGATAACCCACGTGTAATGACTGCAACAGTGAAACACGAAGAACATCAGGCAGCTGATACCATTACATCAGTTTTTCTTGCCCCAAATCTCAGGAGCCCCGAATAGGGAGCTTAGAGTTACGACGGTGGAGTAACACCACCAGTAGAAAGTAAATATCAATAACCCAGTACAGGGTGAGGAAGAGAGAGAGAGAGAAGGGAGTTGGAGGGTGGGAAACCTGGACTGCAACAGTGAATACACTCGAACATCTACATTTATGGTAAGTGTACACAATTGTACTATGTTCTTCGTGTTTCACTGTTGCAGTCATCACACGAGTTGATTCCCAAAGCTGAGGAACGGGTGGAGGCAGTTAAGAAGAGTTGGGGCTGGCTAGTATGCCCAACAGGAACGCGACTGCAAAGAATGCCCTGGATATGGAAAAGACATGCAGGTGGTAATGCTTGGTGAAAGTATGAACAGAACTCCATGTTGCAGCTTCCAGGATGTCTCTGGTAGGGACCCCTCTGACAAAGGCAGTACAGGTTGAATTTGCCCTAGTGGAATGTGTTCTGACCCTCTGTGGGGGTGGCTTCCCATGGTGTTTGTAACAGAAATTGATGCAGTGTGCTATCCATTTGGAGATGATTTGCTTTGATATGGCTTTGCCCTCTGCCCCTGATGCACAGCTGACTAGTAACTGGTCAGATTTCCTAAAGGGTTAGTCCTATCCAGGTAGAATCTGAGCTGTCTATGCACAGAGTGCAGGATCCTTTCTCCCTTATTTTGAGGTTTAGGGAAAAAGGTGGGCAAATGACTAGATTGGTTGAGAGCCACACTGGACATAACTTTAGGCATGAAAGTTGGGTTAGTCCTGAGGGAGCCCCTGTCAGCAGGAAAAATGATGAAGGGTTCCACAGCCATAAGTGCTTGTAGCCAAGACACTCTTCTAGTTGAAGTGATGGCCAGAAGCAAGGCTGTTTTCCAAGAGAGGAATTTTAACTCTGCTGAATGTGCAGGCTCAAAGGGGGGTAGCATGAGCTTTTCCAACACAAAGTTAAGGTCCCAAGCAGGGGTAGGGGCTTGGTGGCCTTAAGTTGTTAGCTCCTCTCTGAAACTGCTTGATGAGAGGGTGTGTGAAGACAGGTGGCTCAGTGCTGTAATGTGAAGAGATGGTAGAGGCATGTATTTTAATGAAAGAGAAGGCCCCTGTGGAGTAGGTCTGCTAGGTAATCCAAGATGAGAGGTAAGGAGGGCTGTGCTGGGTCAGCTCCTTTAGTCTGTATCAAGTCTGGATCCAGGAACAATATCTTTTCCACTTGGCAGCATAGGATTTTCTAGTACTGGGTCATCTGGCTTCACGTATGACATCCAGGACCTGATTGCTTAGGCTGGCCACTGGAGGAGAAGTCAAGGAATAAGCCAGGCTGCCATGTTCAGGGTCTGCAATTGTGGATGCAAGAACTCTCCCTCCTGCTGAGTCAGGAGAGGTGCCATAGAGGCAACGGTGACAGACTGCGCAGTAGTGGGTACCAGTGCTGGCGTGGCCAGATTGAGATGTTTGCCCCCTGGAAGGATAGGGCATCCACTTTCCAGGCCTTGCTGTGAGGTTCCCTGGTGTAGAATTTGCTGAGCTGGTGGCTGGGGGGGGGGGGGGGGCAAATAGGTCCACCTTCGGGGTACCCCATTTTTGGGTCACAAGGCTGAAGGTGTTGTTGTTTAATTGCCACTAGTGTGGGTCTAGGAGATTTCTGCCTAAGTTGTCTGCCAGAGAGTTTTGGTTGCCTGGCAAGAATTGAGCTTGCATGCGAATATGCATAATCGAGGCCGTGCTCCAAAGGGTCATGACTAGCCTGCAGAATGGGTAAGAGTGGGTTCCCCCCTGCTTGTTGATGTACCACATCAATGTGGTGTCGGTTTTGATTAGTAGGGGCCCCAGAGACAGTAGGGATCTGAAATCTGACAGAGCGTGCTGAACAGCTAGCATCTCTTTTTGGTTGATGTGCAGATGAATTTGATTTGGGCTCCAGTGGCCCTGAATGCACCTGCCGTCCAGGTGTGCACCCCAGGCAGAGTCTGATGTATCTGTGGACCGGGTCTAGGCAGCGTGAGGTTGGGAAAAGGGAAGTCCCTTGTTGTGGTTGCATGCTGCTGCCCACCAGAGAAAATCATTCCTTAGATAAGGTATCACAGGTATAACAGTTTCTAGGTCCCCAGAATGTTGACACCAAAGGCTTTTTAAGTACAACTGAAGTTTCCACATATGCAGTCTGGCATATGGAATTAGTAGAATGCAGGAGGCCATGAACCCTAGAGCTTGCAGGATTTTCCCTGCGGATAACTGGGTTCTGGTGGCCAGTTGAGAGAAGTAACCTGTCAGATAGGCTTGTTAGTCTGGAGTTAAGAATGCCATCTGGGATGCTGTGTCCAGGCTTGCTCCCAGGAATATAATTTTTTGACTGAGGACCAGTTTGGATTTCTTTTCGTTGATAGTGTAAACCCAGTGAAGTTAGTAGGTCCTTTACAAATGGCAGGTGCTGTAAACGCTTTTCCGGACTGTCTGCCTGGATCAGGCAGTTGTCCAAGTAAGGATAAATTTGAATATTTCTTTGTCAGCAAAAAGCAATGGCTGGAGCCAGGCATTTTGTGAAAACTCTAGGAGCAGTGAATAAACCAAAGGGAAGTGCAGAGAAAGTACAGTTTTGTACCTACCATAAATGTAGATGTTCGAGTGCTAATACAGCTGCAGTAATCACAGATGGGTTCTCTGCCGTCAGGCGGTCCCTCGGTCGGCCGAATTCCAGTGTCTTGGTCCGGCGTCGGTTGTTGTCGCTTTCTCTTCTGACGTCAGTGAGGCCAGAGTATATAAGACACAGCCAACGCCATGTTCTTCAGTCTTTCTTGCCCCAGATGTCAGGTGCCCCCAGAAGGAAGGCAATACCTAAATAGTGCTTATATACATATACAAGCAATGCAATATAATCCAAAATCAGTGGTAGCAAGCAAATAAAACATAGCCGGATAACCCAGTCAGGTAGTATGAAGAGGTTGCTAGGCCTCATGCCTTTACCAAGTGGGGAAGGAGGGAGGGAAACCTGTACTGCAGCTGTATTAGCACTCGAACATCTACATTTATGGTAGGTACAAAACTGTACTATGTTCATCGTGCATACAGCTGCAGTAATCACAGATGGGTAGAATCCCAAAGCTATGCACTGGGTGGTAGGTACTAGGAGAAACTGGGTTGAGCCAGAATGCCCTGCAAAACAGCAGTGGCAAAGCCTGCTCTTGTTCTGGAATATAAAGGCAGATGGTAGTGTTTTGTGAAGGTATGTACAGAACTCCAAGTGGCTGCCTCCAAAATATCTTTGGTAGGAACTCCTCTGAGGAAGGCTGTAGAGGTAGCTGTGGCCCTGGTGGAGTGTGATCTGATACCTGCAGGAACAGATTTCCCATGATAGGAGTAACAAAACCGTATGCAGTGGCCTATCCACTTTGAAATAGTCTGTTTTGTAACTGGCTTCCCTTGAGCCCCTACAGCATAGGACACAAAGAGTTGTTCTGAAGCTGCCTATGGATGTCTAAGGAGTGTAGCAGCCTTTCCCCTTTGTTTTGAGGATTGCGGTAAAAGGTGGGTAGGTGTATGGCTTGATTTAAAGCTACCCTGGATACCACTTTAGGCATGAATGATGGGTTGGTACGAAGGGAAACCCTGTCCTGATGGAAAATGAGAAAGGGCTGCACCGCCATGAGGGCCTGAAGTTCAGAAACCCTACGAGCTGAAGTGATGGCCAGGAGGAAGGCTGTCTTCCAGGACAAATATTGCAAATCTGTTGAGGCAGCTGGTTCAAAAGGAGGCAATGTTAATTTTTCTAGTATGTAATTAAGATCCCAAGCTGGTATTGGTTGTTTCCTAGGTGGTCTTATATTCTTAGCCCCTCTGAGGAACTGTCGTAAGAGTGGGTGAGAAAATAAAGGAGGATCCGTGTTGAATTCTGCAGAGATGGCTGAGGCATGGATTTTTATGGAAGAAAAAGAAAGTCCACTGTTCAATAGCTCCACTAGGTACTGTAATACCTGAGGCAAGTTCAGTTTTCTATGGTCCTGGCCTTTTTTCTCATTCCAAGAGCAAAACCGCTTCCATTTTGCGGAGTAAGCTTTTCTAGTAGCTGGCCTTCTGGCCTCCAAAATGACATCCTGTACCTCCTTGGAGAGTAGGTTCTGTTGTGGTGTTAAGGAATTTTCCATGCAGCGAGATTGAGTGTTTTCAGCTGACTGTGAAGAGTTTTGTAGCTGTGCTGAGTCAGCAGAGGAGGCATTAGAGGCAGGGACCAGGGAGGAGTATGTGTTAGGCTCCTCAGGAGTGGGTACCCAGTGTTGCCTTGGCCAATCTGGAGCAATCAGTATCATCTTCGGTTTGTCTGTTCTTGCTTTCAAAAGCATCTTGGGCAGAAGAGGCAGAGGTGGGAATGCGTAAACTGTCCATGCTGTCCAACTGAATGAAAGGGCGTCCACTCTCCAGGCCTTTGGGTGAAAGGTCTTTGAACAAAACTTTTCCAATTGATGATTCCTGTGGGAGGCAAAAAGATCTATGTCTGGCCTCCCCCATGCTTGGATTATTTCTGCAAACACCTGAGGATGTAACTTCCATTCGTGTGGATCTGTCATTTTTCTGCTTAGATTGTCTGCCAGTGTGTTTTCCAATCCTGGCAAGTACTGTGCTTGAAGTTCGATTTGTCTTTCCAGAGCCAAGTTCCAAAGAGTCATGGCTAGTCTGCACAAGAGGTATGAATGTGTTCCTCCTTGTTTGTTTATGTACCACATTACCGTGGTGTTGTCTGTTCTTATCAGTAATTGTCCTGGATGCAGGAAGTCCTTGAAAGCTGTAATTGCATTTATTACTGCTAGCATTTCTTTTGATTGATGTGAAGGTGCTTTTCTTTTGGGACCATTTGCCCTGAATGCACCTGTTCGTCATGTGCGCCCCAGGCGTAGTCTGAGGCGCCTGTGGTTATGACTTGTTTTGCTTGAGGCTTGCAGAATGGGAGGCCTTTGTTTGCTTGACATGCTTGGGCCCACCATAGAAATTCCTTTGCAAACATGGAATTATTGGTATTATTGTTTCCAAACTGTGACTGTGTTGAGACCATAGGTTTTTTAGGTACCATTGAAGTTTCCTCATATGCAGCTTTGCAAATGGGGTTAATAGAATGCAAGATGCCATGAATCCCAGAGCCTGCAGGATTTTCCTTGCAGTAAGCCTGGTACTTTTGCTAGTATTTTGAAGTACTGAGATAGTTGCCCTTGTTTTTCTGGTGTAAGGTAGGCCATCTGGGTGCTTGTGTCCAAGTTGGCACCCAGGAAAGTTATTTTCTGGGATGGTGTTAGCCTTGATTTCTCTTTGTTGATTGTATATCCCAGAGAAAGCAGTAACCGTGTCACATATGCCAGATGTTCCAGAAGTATGTTCTTGCTGTCGGCTTGGATCAGGCAGTCGTCCAGATAAGGGTAAATTTGTATCCCTTGAAGTCTGCAGTAGGCAATCACTGATGCCAGGCACTTTGTGAATACTCTGGGCGCAGTAGATAAGCCAAAGGGCAATGCAGAGAATTGATAGTGGATTGAACCTGCAAGAAATCTGAGGTATCTTCTGCAGCTTTGTCTGATTGGGACATGCAGGTATGCCTCCTTGAGGTCCAATGTTACCAGCCAGAACTCCTTGCCCAGCATGGGAAGAAGCTGCTGTAATGTGAGCATCTTGAATTTTGGTACGATTAGAAATGTGTTTAGGGTGGATAAGTCCAAAATGGGCCTCCAGTCGGTTCCTTTCCTTGGTACCAGGAAAAGTCTTGAATAAAAACCTTGACCTTGTTGGTGAGTAGGTACCTCTTGAATAGCTCGCATGCTTATGAGCTTTGAAATTTGCAGTTGTGCCTCTGCCCTTTGATTTTGTGGCAGGTTTGGCATGCCTTTCATTTTTGGAAGAGTGTGAAATTGAAATTTGTAGCCTCTGTTTATAATGTCCAGGATCCATTTGTCTGTTGTGACAATATGCCAATTGCTTGCAAATAGTGCTAGTTTTCCTCCCAAAGGTGCTGCCAGCTGAGACATGCTTGGCATGGAAATGAGGGAGTCATTGGGTTTGCTTCCTGTATTGTTGTGCACTGTCTTCGCCACCTCTTGGTGCTGGAGTTTGCCATTGTCGGCCTCTATATGATCCTTGTGATTGCCCTCTGCCCCTTGTGCCTGTATCTACCTCTTTGGGGCTTGTCAGTGGCTGGAAAGGACCAGTTTTTTGAAGGCCAATTTCTGCTAAAACGTGGTGGTTGGACCTGTAAGAAAGCTTTGACAGTTTGCATAGATTTGGCTTTTTCTTCCATTTTCCGTAGTATCTCCTCAGCATTAGTACCAAACAGCACATCCTTTTGTAAAGGAGCATCTAGAAGTTTAGCTTTCACATGATCAGGTAAATTTTGTTCCCTAAGCCAGGCATGTCTGCGAATGACTGATCCTGTAGCAGCCGCTCTACTTGAGGCCTCTAGGGCATCATAACCACATTGTAAGGTGTGTTTACCCACTTGTTCTGCACTATGCATCATTTCCTGTAACTCCTTTAAATCTTGTTGTTCAGGTTGAGACATTTTGTTCCTCAATTGTGATAACAGGAACTGTTCATATTTAAGCATATGAAACTGACAATTTAAAGCCCTCATGGCTAGGGTGGCCGAGGTATAAACCTTTTTCCCCCACCTTTCCAAAGATCTTGATTCCCTTTCTGCAGGAAGTGGATTTTTGGCAGTGGAGGCCTTCAATCCCTTGGGGCCTTGTGAAATGGTTTCAGGGTCAGCATTATGGCTTTTGAAGAGAAATTGGTGAGAGCTGGGTACTCTGTAATACCTATCAGGTTTGACTGGTGCAGGAGGCAGAGAATCCGGGTTAAGACAAGCCCCGACTAGACATCATCCAGTATGTCCAAAACAGGGGTATAGCCAGAGGTCTGTGTTGAGGTAACAAAAGAAATTCCCTAAGTCTTTTCTTGGAATCTGAAAAGTCTTGGCCTTCCCAATGGAAGTGTTCCCTCAAGGTGTGTAAGGTTTCCCCAAAGGAAAACTCCTCAGGAGGGGATACAGAGGGAATGGACTGTTCTGCATCCGAATCCTCAAAAGGAGAGTAAGAGTGTTCCTCTGCATCAGAATGTTCTGATAAAAAGGATCCCTGATCAGAAGAGGGAGAATCTTCCTCCACTCTGGGTCTCTTGTCTGGAGGGGGTTGAGAACCTCTGATAAGAGTAATTAAATCCTCAGCCATTCTAAGCATCTGTTTTTTAGGCATGGGACCTGGAGATGGGCCCTGTACAACAGGCCTCATAGGCTGCCTGGCTGCTTTGGATTTAGTAAAGGCCTTAATTGAAAAAGAAGATGAGGGCCTAAATACACCATGGGTGGAGGTGGACCTGTCCACATTAGTGGGCTCAACATTAGCAGAGGCGTCGGTTGTAGTCTGGGAAAGGGCAGAGGACCCAGCGGTCTCGGGTACAGAGGACACCTCCAAAGAAGTGTCGTCGGTAGTCAGGGACTGCAAAGGCATCTCGCTGAGAACCGGACCACGTGTAGCCTGTTTTGGCGTGGTGTCGGCGGGGGCCTCGCGTGTCGGTCTTTTTCTTTGCGTTTTTTTGGTCAAAACGGTAGTCGGAGTGTCCGACAACATTTTATAATCAAAAGCTTAATCAAAGTAGTGCTGGGCGAATTCCGCCCGACGCTTAATAGTGCGTTTATTGAAGGTAGCGCAAAAGCGACAGCCCGAGACGTCGTGGTCTGGGCCCAAACAAGGTATGCAGCGGGAATGGAAATCCTTATGCGGTATTTGCTTCCCACAAGAAATACAATTATTAACTTTTTCTGACATCGGTCTGAGGCAAGAAAAGTTTCAACGGGTACTTAGCTTTAATGAAGACTTCGGATTCCAAAATATTCGTAATTCAGGAGCTGGCCGACCGGCACTTGCGAACTGCTTCTGCTTCGGGCACCGCCCGGCAAAAAAGACTGAAGAACATGGCGTCGGCTGTGTCTTATATACTCTGGCCTCACTGACGTCAGAAGAGAAGGCGACAACAACCGACGCCGGACCAAGACTTTGGAATTCGGCTGACCGAGGGACCGCCTGACGGCAGAGAACCCATCTGTGATTACTGCAGCTGTATGCACGATGAACATCTGATAATGCATAGATCTTGCCCTGAAACGTAGATATTTCCTGCAAGAGTCTCTGACTGGGATATGCAGATAGGCTTCTTTTAGGTCTAGGGTGGCTAACAGGCATCTTTTGTACAGCACACGGAGAAGCTACTGTAGGGTCAGCATTTTGAATTTTGGTACGACCTGTAACGTGTTTAGAATGGATAGATCTAACATTGGGTGTCAGGTGCCCTCTTTTCTGGGTACCAAGAAAAATCTGGAATAGAAACTTTGGCCTATCTGTTCTGCAGGAACAGGCTGAATAGCCCTCATGGAGAGCAGGGAATGAACTTGGTTTTGTGCCTCTGCCCATTGGTTTTGAGGAAGATCTGGGAACCCTTTTGGGGTTGGCAGCATGCGGGAAATAAAATTTGTACCCCTGGGACACTATGTTGAGGACTCATCGATCGTTGGTGATGGAGGCCCAGTTTTTTGCATGGGAGGCAAGTTATCCTCCTAGGGGCATGAGCAGTTGGGCAGAGGCGAGAGGAGGAGTTGAGAAGTCATTGTGAATTCTTTACATAAGGGGGTGGCTTAGCACTCCCTGTTTTAGAAGTGGAAGTACACCATTGCTTACATCTCTGCATAACCTGAGACTGTTGTCTGGGGGGGGGGTCTGTTTCCCCTAGGTCTAGTCTGAGGTGGTATTGAGGGGGGCTGGAAAGGACTAATGTTTTGAGGGGCAATGCCTACTGAATCTGGGAGGCTGGACTTGTAAAAAGTCTTTAAATGTCTGCATAGACAGCTTTTTCTACCATCTTTATTAAAACTTCTTCTGCTTTGGTGCCAAACAGATTGTCTTTGTTCAGAGGTGTGTCCAATAATTTTGATTTGACATGATCTGGCAAGGTCTGTTCCTTAAGCCAAGCACGCCTTCTAAGTGCAGAACCTGTGACTGCTGCCCTGCAGGATGCTTCTAGGGCATCAAACCCACACTAAAGGGTATGCTTACTGATTTAGCTTGCAGAATGCGTAAGTTCCTGTAATTCTTTATTTTCTGCACAGTCAAGGAAGGTAGGTCATTTTTGTTTAATGAGTTCCATGGTATGTTGCTGGTATTTCAGCATGTGGAACTAACAATTCAATGCTCTAATGGCAAGAGTTGCAGAGGTTTATACTTTTTTACCCCCATCTGTAACGCTCGAGAATCCCTGTCCGAGGGGGTGGGATTCTTAGCTGTGGTTGCTTTTATTCCTTTAGGTCCTTGGGAGATGACCTCTGGGTGAGCCATAGGATACTTGAAAAGAAATTTGTGCGAGTCAGGGACTCTGTAGTACCTGTCAGGTATCCTAGAAGAAGGAGGTAAAGTATCAGGAGTTAGACTGGATTCCATAAAGACATCATCCACAACATCCAGAACAGGAGGGATAGCTAAGGTCTGTGCTGTGGTAAATCTAAAAATTCCCCAGAGTCTCTTTTTGGACTGAGGATAATCCTGACATTCCCAATGGAAATGCTCTCTCAAAGTATGCAGGGTTTCACTAAAAGACAAATCCTCTGGAAGAGAGACAGAAGGAATGGATTCCTCTGCATCTCAATCCTCATAAGCAGATAAAGGCATGCCTTCATAAGCAGAAGCCTCAGAGTTGTCGGACTCTTGGTCAGATAAAGCTGCTGGGGACAAGTCTCTTTTCCTTTTAGCAGGGGAAGGCTGGCTTACCCTAATCAGTATGATAAGGTCTTTTGCCATTTTAAGCATCTGTGATTGTGGCAAGGAAGCAGGTGCATTGAGTTTGGGTCGTCAAGTTTTTTAGGCATAGCTCGTACTCTGGGCTTTAGAAAGTTGGTGGTTTTAGAGAGAACTGAAGATGCGAAAGAAGTCGGTTTGTGTCGAATATCGGTAATGCAAAGAACTTCCTCAGAAGCCGTTGCCTGCACAGTGACTCCGGACCCATCCAAGGTAGAGACATCTGCAGGTTCCGTAGTCAAAGAAGAGACTCGCGGCATACCGGACTCCGAATGGGTCTCAGTAGCGGCCTGCGAATTCATCGAAGCGGCCATCAGGGGCTGCGAAGTGCATGAGTACCGGCGAACTGGCGACTAGCTTAACGGAAGAGTCGTAGGCAGCTTTGGACTGGTGCAGTCTGTCACTGTCTTTATTCTTGCGTTTTTTCAGATCATCGGTAGTTGGATGGTTTACCAAAGCCAATTCGGAATACAGAGATCGAGAGCAAAAATATTTAGCTACAATAAGGGCCCAACGAAGAATAGTTCGGGAGTTGAACAAGTCACAAAACCGGCAGCGAGGGACGTCGTGGTCTGGGCCTAAACAGATGACACAGTAAGAATGGAAATCTCAGCGTGGTATTTGCTTTCCACAGGCTAGATAATTGCTAACTTTTTCTGACATCGGTTAGAGCAAGAAAAAAGGATCCCCAATGGGGTGCTAAAGCTTTAGAAGACTTCCAACTTCTAATTCCAAAATGACAACACAGGTAGCGGCTGACCGGCCCTCGTGCAAACTGCTTCTGCTTCGGGCTCCTTGGCAAGAAAGACTGATGTAATGGCATCGGCTGCCAGTTTTTACACCACTGACGACCTGACATCAATCTTGGAGCGACAGCAACCGACGCAGAAATAATAAGCCTCTGGTATTCGGGCCGACTGACGGCTACCCCTGGCAGGATAACCCAAGTGTGATGACTGCAACCGTGAAACACTAAGAACATCAGCCACATTACAAGCATATGACTGCTAAGAACAGCAGTAGCAAGATCAGAAAAGAAACCACCATTGAGACTGTGTTAATAATTCAGAAGTAAATCCACTGCACCGGGCCCCTTCAAACTAAGATTCCTTGAGCTCTGAAACAAACATAGTCAATAAGCACAGCAGAAAAATGGACTGCATTCAAACACAAAACAAGAGGGCAAATGACAGACTATGTTTAGCTGGGAAATAACACTTTCTGAAAGTAGTAGACCCAAGCAGTAGAAAGCCTTTTTTTCAGAATACACCACGTCTTACCAAGTGGAGGTTGAAGCATATCTCCTTTCTTCTCGCATGCTCCAATAGGATCTATATCCGAGGAGTCCACAAGTCTCCAGAAATCATTCTTATTGTCACTGCCATCTAATCGCAACCGAAGCCTTGCTCCAGTAGTTCCAATCACTGTAGCTATACAGACTGAGGTGACATTTCGGGGGTCACGGGCTTCTAGTTTCATCCCAACTTTAAATTCATTTGTAGGTGGAATTCTAGACTACAGGAAAAACATGCAAAATAAAACCACATTCAGTATGTTATATTGCAAATGACATTTCCTTTCATGATCAGTTATCTCTTCATACAACAAATCACCTTTTATGCTGCAACAATCTGTGCTTCACAGGTGTCTACCTTAGGTCCAACTAATGCTTGGTATCTTTATTAAGGACTTACATACAGCCACTAGAAAGTACAGTTGTGTACACTTACCATAAATGTAAATGTTCGAGTGTATTCACTGTTGCAGTCATTACATTTGGGTTATCTACCAGCATGTAGCCCTCAGCTGGCCTGAATATCAAAGTCTTGGATCCCTGCGTCGGATCCTGTCTCTTCTTCCATGACGTCAGGTCATCAGGGGTATAAAACATGCAGCCGATGCCATTAGAATAGTTTTTCTTGCCCCAGATGTCAGGTGACCCCTTAATGGGAAGCAATTAGATCTATAAATATACAAGGTTATACCTCCAACAAAAAAGCAAATACACCAGAAAGCTTTTGAACATAGTAAAGGAGAGTAGAGGTATATCCAAAAGAAGACAGGGGGCTGGAGGGAGGGTAACCAAGACTGCAACAGTGAATACACTCAAACACCTACATTTATGGTACGTGTACACAACTGTACTATGTTCTTCGTGTTTCATTGTTGCAATCATCACTTTTGGGTAGATTCCAAAAGCTAAGGATGGGAGGAGGAATTTAGATATCATTAGGACTAGCTAAAAGGCCCTGCAAGACTGCAGTGGCAAAGCCAGCTCTGGATTAAGAGAAAATTGGCAGATGGTAATGCTTGGTGAAAGTATGTACAGAACTCCAGGTAGCAGCTTCTAGGATGTCCCTCGGAGGGACGTCTCTGAGAAAGGCTGTAGAGGTAGATGCAGCCCTGGCTGAGTGGGATCTGATCCCCTGTGGGAGAGATTTTCCATGGTGTTTGTAGCAGAAATGAATGCAATGGCGTATCCATTTGGAAATGATTTGCTTTGAAATAGCCTTCCCCTCTGCCCCTGCAGCAAATGCCACCAGCAGTTTATCAGATTTCCTTTGAGGTTTAGTTCTGTCCAAGTAGAATCCAAGTTATCTGTGCATGTCTAAGGACTGCAGAATCCGTTCCCCTTTGTTCTCTGAATTAGAAAAGAAGATTGGCAAATGTATGGAATGATTAAGGGCCACACTGGATACCACCTTGGGCATAAAGGAGGGATTGGTCCTGAGGGACACCCTGTCCGCATGAAAGATTATGAAAGGCTCCACTGCCATGAGGGCCTGTAATTCAGATACTCTTCTTGCTAAAGTGATCACTAAAAGGAAAACTGTTTTCCAAGAAAGGCATTTTAAGTCCACAGTGGTAGCTGGCTCAAAAGGAGGAAGAGTGAGCTTTTCAAATACAAAGTTGAGGTCTCAGGCTGGAGTTGGAGCTCTCCTGGGTGGTCGTAGATTTTTGGCCCATCTGAGGAACTGCATAAGCAATGGATGAGAGAAGAGGGGTGGTTCTGTATTATAATGAGCTGAAATGGCTGAGGTGTGAATTTTGATGGAGGAGAAAGACAGGCCCTTGTGAAGCATCTCAGTTAAGTATTGTAAAATCCGAGGTAAATTGAGCTCTGCTGTGCTCATCCCTTGAGATTGGTTCCAGGCACAGAATCTTTTCCATTTTTCAGCGTAAGACTTTCTAGTACTAGGCCTCCTTGCCTCTAAAATGATAGAGTACAGTTGTGTACACTTACCATAAATGTAGATGTTCGAGTGTATTCACTGTTGCAGTCATTACATTTGGATAATCCTGCCGGCAGGTTGCCCTCAGCCGGCCTGAATTCCAAAGTCTTGGGTCCAGTGTCAGCTGCTGTTGCCCCTTCCCTGATGTCAGGTCGTCAGAGGTATAAAAGCAGCAGCAGACGTCATTTTCTTCAGTTTTTCTTGCCCCAGATATCAGGTGCCCCCAAAAAGGGTAGACAAACATATATATATATTCAGAAATACACCAATATAAATGTTACCTTCATCTATAAGCAAATACACCACATAGGTAGTATAAAACAGAGAAGGAAAGATAAGATTCAAAAGAACAAAGGGGGAAGGCGGGTGGGTAACCTGGACTGCAACAGTGAATACACTCGAACATCTACATTTATGGTAAGTGTACACAACTGTACTATGGTTGTTCGTGTTTCACTGTTGCAGTCATTACATTTGGGTAGACTCCCAAAGCTATGGTTGGGAGGTTAGAACTAGACATCAGTAGGAGCGGCTATGAGGCCCTGCAGGACTGCAGTGGCAAAGCCTGCCCTGGATTTAGAGTAGAGTGGCAGATGATAATGCTTTGTAAAGATTTGTACTGAACTCCAAGTAGCCGCCTCTAAAATGTCTCTGGTTGGTACTCCCCTGAGAAAGGCTGCTGAGGTGGCTGCAGCTCTAGTGGAATGAGGCCTAATGCCCTTAGGCACTGGCTTGTAGCAGAAACGAATGCAGTGGCCTAACCACTTAGAAATAGTCTGCTTTGAGATAGGCATTCCTTATGATCCTGCAGCATATGGCACTAATAATTGCTCTGTCTTCCTGAAAGCTTTGGTTCTGTTCAAGTAGAATCTAAGCTGTCTGTGTACGTCCAAAGAATGCAGAATTCTCTCCCTCTTGTTCTGTGGATTTGGATATAAGGTTGGCAGATGGATGGCTTGGTTAAGAGCCACAATGGACACTACTTTAGGCATAAATGTTGGGTTTGTCCTCAGGGAGACCCTGTCTGGATGAAAAATGATGAAAGGTTCCACAGCCATGAGCCCCTGTAGCTCTGAGATTCTCCTTACAGAAATAATTGCTAAGAGCAGAGCTGTTTTCCAAGATAAAAAACTTCATATCAGCAGTAGCAGCTGGCTCAAAAGAAGGCAGGGTGAGTTTTTCCAAGACATAGTTGAGGTCCTATGCAGGTATTGGTAGTCTCCTTGGGGGCCTTAAATTTTTGGCTCCTCTGAGGTACCGCCTTAATAAAGGGTGAGAAAAAAGTGGTGGCTCTGTATTGTAATGAGCTGAAATGGCAGGGGCATGAATTTTAATTGATGAAAAAGATAGGCCTTTGTCCAGCATCCCAGTTAAGTATTGCAAAATCTGAGGAATATTTGGTACCGTTGTATCAGTTCTCTTCCATTTTCCACCATAAGACTTTCTAGTACTAGGCCTTCTGGCTTCCAGAATGACATCCATCACAGCTTTACTGAGAGGTGTTTTTTGTATGACTACATTATCCGCCATGGTGCCAAGTTTAATGTCCTGAGATGGCTGTGCGTGTTCTGATTGTTTTGCTGGGACAGTGGCTAGTCTGGGGCAATCAGTATCATCTTTGGCTTCTGCTGTCTGACCTTTAGGAGCACCTTGGGGAGGAGAGGCAGTGGAGGAAAGGCATAAACTGATATTTTTTTCCAGCTGAAAGATAGGGCGTCCACTTTCCATGCTTGTTAAGTCCTTGTGCAGAATCTTTTTAGTTGGTAATTGAGAGGGGAGGCAAACAGATCTATGTCCGGGCATCCCTATTTCCTTGTTATCATGCTGAAGACTTGTGGATCAAGCTGCCACTCGTGGGGATCCATGAGGTTTCTGCTTAGTTCATCTGCCAGAGTATTTTCCTTTCCTGGCAGGAATTGTGCCTGCAGATGTATTTGGTAAGTCAAAGCTGTGTCCCACAAGGCCATGGCTAGTCTGCAAATGGGGGTAAGAATGTGTGCCTCCCTGTTTGTTTATATACCACATGACCGTGGTGTTGTTTGTCTTTATCAGTAGTTGTCCCGGATGAATTAGGTCCTTGAAGGCTGTCAGGGCATTTTGAACAGCTAACATCTCTTTTTGATTGATATATAGATGCATTTGGTTTGAGGACCATGTGCCCTGAATGCATCTTCCTGCCATGTGGGCTCCCCCGGCATAGTCTGATGCATCCGCTGTTAGTGTTTGCCTGGCTGGAGGTAATGTGAATGCCTGTCCCTTGTTTTGGTGACAAGCCTTTGCCCACCATCGAAACTCCTGTTGCAGGCAGGGAATGAGAGTAATGACGGTTTCCAGGCGGTGGCAATGTTGAGTCCAAACACTTTTTAGGTACCATTGAAGTTTCCTCATATGCAGTCTTGCATATGGAATTAGTAGGATGTAGGATGCCATGAAGCCCAAAGCCTGCAGAATTTTTTTTTGCAGATAACTGGGCCTTTGCTGCCAACATTTTGAAATAGATAGTCAGTTGCCTTTGTTTGTCTGGCGTGAGATAAGCCATCTGGGCAGTTGTATTTTAGCTTGCACCCAGGAATATTATCTCTTGTAAGTGTACTATTTTTGATTTCTTTTTGCTGACTGTGTACCCTAGGCATGTTAGAAGTCTTTTCACAAACACCAGATGTAGAAAAAGAATGTCCTTGTTCTCTGCTTGAATGAGACAGTCGTCCAAGTAAGGATACATTTGCATTCCTTTTTGTCTGCAGAATGCAATTACTGGTGCCATGCACTTTGTAAAGTCCTTGGGCGCAGTAGATAAGCCAAAGGGTAGTGCAGAGAATTGGTAATGCATTGAACCAGCCTTGAATCTTAGGTATCTTCTGCATGATTGTCTGATTGGAACATGCAGGTATGCCTCTTTTAGGTCTAAAGTCACAAGCCAAGCATTCTTGCCCAGCATGGGCAGAAGCTGCTGCAAAGTCAACATTTTGAATTTTGGAATATCCAGGTAAGTGTTCAGAATAGATAGGTTCAGTATCGGCCTCCAGGCCTTGTCCTTTCTGGATACCAAGAACAGTCTTGAGTAAAATCCTTGTCCCTGCTCTTGCTCTGGTACTTGTTGAATGGCCCCCATGTCCATGAGGGATGAGACTTGTTTTTGTGCCTCCGCCCATTTATTTTTTTTGGCAGATCTGGCCAGCCGTTTGCCTTTGGCAGAGTATGGAAATGGAACTTGTAGCCTTGTGACACTGTTTAGAACCCACTTGTCCTGGGTTATGATGTGCCAATTTTGAACAAAAAGTGCTAATTTTCCCCCTAAGGGTGCTGCCAGAAGATAAGTGCTTGGTGCCGGCAGGGGGAAGTCATTGGGACTGTTTTCTATATGTTTGTGATCTATCTTTTCCAGCTTTGGAGGTAGAAGCGCCCCATTGCTTGGGCCTATAAGAACCTTGCACCTGGGATCTGCCCCTAGGGCGTCTGGATCTGCCCCTTTGAGGTTTGTCTGACACAGGAAAGGACCAATTTTTTTGTAGGCCAGTGTCTTCTAAACCTAGGTGGCTGTACTTGTAAAAAAATCTTTGACAGTTTGCATGGATTTAGCTTTGTCCTCCATTTTCTTACACCTCTTCTGCCTTAGTACCAAACAAAGTATCATGCTGTAAAGGTGCATCTAGTAATTTAACTTTAACATGCTCAGGCAGACTTTGTTCCTTTAGCCACGCATGCCTCCTAATTACAGAACCCGTAACTGCGGCCCTGCAGGAGGCCTCCAAAGAATCAAATTCATCATCATCACCCCCCCCCCTTTTCCCATTTACATGGGGTCGGGATACCGTATTAACTGTCGCCAACTCTCTCGATTCAGTGTCACTCTCCTGCCTTCTTCAACACTCATGCCTGACTGTCGCAGATCTTCTTTCACACAATCCATCCACCTCTTTGCTGGACGCCCTCGCTTCCTCTTACCTTCTTCCTGTCTGTCCCAAATCTCCCTCACCAGATTGTCTTCTGCTTTTCTACACATGTGCCCATACCATCGTAATCTATTCTCTTTGATCTTTTCTGCAATTGGAGCTACTTTGACTTCTGCTCTTATGTTCTCATTTCTTCGCCTGTCCCGCAGTGTGCATCCTACCACCTTTCTCAGGCACTTCATTTCCATCACCTCTAGCTTCTTCAACTGTTCTGCCTTTACTGCCCAGGTTTCTGTACCATACAGTAGTACTGGTCGCACCACTGTCTTGTACACCTTACTTTTCAGCTTCTTTGGCATTCTTCTGTCATAGACTACACCTGATACTCTATGCGCCAGTTGGCTGCAGCCCCTCTGATTCTAGCTTTGACCTCTTCATTCAGACTACCCTTCTCCTCAACCACCCCTCCCAGATACTTGAAGCTGTTTACCTGTTCCACTATCTTCCCATCTATCTCTATTCTCAGCTTCTTCTGATTTCCCCAATCTGCTGCCATTACCACTGTCTTATTTGTGCTTAGTTTCATCCCATGTGCCTTCAGATTTGCATTCCATTCTCCTATCCTTTGCTGAAGATCTAGATCAGAGTCTGCCTGTACTGCCACATCGTCTGCATACAGCAGCTTTGTTGCTCTGACCCCTCCAACCTGTTTGCTGATGTAGTCCATTACCAGTATGAACAGCAGTGGGCTCAGAGCTGAACCCTGGTGTACACCCACTCCCACTGGGAACCCCTCAGTGAGGCCAAACACTGTTTGTACTTGAGTCACTGGGTCCTTGTACATAGCCTGTACTAATTCTACCAATGTTTCTTGGACTTCAAACCACCGCAGTACTGCCCAGATCAGCTTTCTTGGGACCTTGTCATATGCTTTCTCCAAGTCTAGGAAAGCCCAGTTTGACTCTCTCCTCTTCTCTAGTTTCTTCTCAAGTATCTGTCTCAATGCAAACATCGGGTCAATTGTGCTGCATCCTGATCTGAATCCGAACTGTTCATCTCCCATCTTACATTCTACTATTCTGCGTATCCGTTTATCAATCACCCTCTCCAGAACTTTCATGCAATGTGGTAGGAGTTTGATGCCTCTGTACTGTCCACAGTTGTGGGGTTTCTCCCATGTCCGAAAAACATGCTGAGGGTTTCCATCTCAAACTCACCAATGAATGGAGCTGTGGGCAGCAGCACAGACTCTACATGGTGCCCAATAGGGGGAAGAGTTGTAAAAAGGCCAACCGCTTTGGGCATCTATTGTGGTGTGCAGTATCCTCAAGATAGGAGAACACGGATCACAAACTGCGCGTCGTGGCAGGGCTAGCCACTCGATGGTGTAAAATATGGCTCTAGGTGATTCGGTCATGTTGACTGTCGCCAAAAAAATGGGCATGGGTAGTTACCGGTGATAAGTGGGTTGAGGACCCGGCCTACTCTCTGACCCACGCCAGGGCCCAATGCTAACAGTGGGAGGAGTATATGTGCCCCTATTGGCCAGTGTGTGCCCACCATAAAAGCCCAGCAGCCCTGGGTCAATAGGCTACTGGCTGGCCGGTGTCTAGTTGCCCAGCCTGGGTTACCTGGGATAGCTCTGTTGAGTGAAAGTTGGACATAAAACCAACCAACCTGCCAAACATGAGCGGAGAATTGCTACGCTTAATGTAGGTTCACTGACAGGACGCAGCTTAGAAGTGGATGACATGATGACACGGAGGAGGCTGGACATCCTATGTATCCAAGAGATGAGATGGAAGGGCAGTGCAACAAAGCCACTTGGCTTGGGATCCAGACTCTACTACTCAGGTGGTGGACAGGCTAGAAATGGTGTAGGAATTGTGGTGAGACAGAGGCTTCAGAAGTCAGTGAGGGATATCATCAGAATTAATGACAGACTCATGGCAATCAGACTCCAGTGTAATGATAGGACAGTATTCATAATCTCAGACTATGCCCCACAGCAGGGTTGTGACAGTGAGGAAAAGAGTGCATTTAGACAGCAGTTGCAGGACCTACTAGATAAAGCAGGACAACATGCATTGGTGTTGATAATGAGTGACTTAAATGCACATATCGGGACAGACAGAACAGGATATGAGGACTGCCTGGGTCCACATGGGTGGAGCAATAGGAATAAAGAAGGAGAAGCCATTCTAGACTACTGTCTGGCAAATGGTTTGATAGTAGCCAACACATGGTTCAGAAAGAGAGACAGTCACAAGATCACATACAAGAGTAGCCAACATGCAACTCAGGTAGACTTCCTCCTAGTAAGGAAAAGGCACTGGGGTAGAATCCACGATTGCAAAGTCATCCCCAGTGAAACAGTCTGTTCACAGCATAAATCAGTAGTTGCCACAATCAGCTGCAAGCAGTGGTCAGAGAAGGCTCTAAGGTCAACAGAGACCAGGCTGAAGACCTGGAAGTTGACTTGAGAGAAAGTACAGCAGTTCAAGGAATTACTCAGGGCTCTAGCACCCCAAGAAGAGGAGGAAATAGGTGGAGTTGAAGAAGAGTGGCAGCGCCTAAAAACAGCATGTGTTAGGACTACAGAAAAGATATGTGGCCGAGCCAGGTATGGAAATAAGGTACATAAGGAAAGCTGGTGGTGGAATGCAGAAGTGCAGGAAGTAATCAAAAGAAAGAAGGAGTGCAGGAAGAAGTGGGAGACTGAAAAGACTGACCAAGCTAGGAAGGACTACTGGTTGGCTAACAAAGAAACTAAGAAAGAAGTTGCAATAGCAAAGAATAGGGCATCAAGAGGCACTCTATCAGCTTCTGGAAAGTGACTCAGTAAGGGGCGCAAAGAAACTATACCAGGTTGCAAGGCAAAGACAGAAAGATAAAGAAGATAGTCAGACACCCTTCATAAGGGATTCCAGCAACAACCTGCTTACCAGCCCACAGGACATCAAAGGCAGATGGAAGGAGTATTTCCAGCAGCTTCTGAATGAAGAAAACCCCACAGAAGCGGTACTGCCCCAGAAACAGCCTACAATGAGAGTAGAAGAGGAGCCCGGCTTAGAAGAAGTAAGAGCAGCACTAAGGAAAATGAAGTCAGGGAAAGCAGCAGGCTCAGATGAGGTCACAGCAGATATGATATAGATGCTGGGTGAGCTAGGGGAGAAATGGCTCCGGAGGGTACTAACTGCAGTGTGGAGAGAAAGGCGTATCCCAGATGACTGGAGAATAAGCATACTCGTGCCTCCAAAGAATCAAAACCACATTGCAAAGTATGTTTTCCAAACTGTTCTGCTGCATACAATAAATCCTGCATTTCCTTGTTTTCTGCACATTCAGATTTTAACATTTTCTGTTTAAGCAATCCCATGACATGTTGCTGATACTTAAGCATATGAAATTGACAGTTTAAGGCCCTTATAGCCAAAGTTGCAGATGTGTAAACCTTTTTTCCCCATCTATCCAGTGCCCTTGAATCTCTGTCAGAGGGGGTTGGGTTTTTTGCAGTGGAAGCCTCAACTCCCTTTGGACCCTGTGAAATAGTTTCTGAGTCAGAAGCTGGGTTTTTAAAAAGAAATTTGTGAGAGTCAGGAACCCTGTAATATCTATCAGGCTTAACAGGAGCAGGGGGTAAGGAGTCAGGGGTCAGACTAGACTCTGAAAACACATCACCTACAATGTCTAACACAGGTGGAATGGCTAGAGGCCTGTGCTGAGGTTGTAAAAGAAAATCCCTGAGCCTCTTTTTAGATTCTGAAAAATCTTGGCTCTCCCAGTGGAAATGCTCCCTCATGGTATGCAAGGTTTCCCCAAAAGAATAGCACTCAGGAGGAGATGTTGAAGGTATAGATTTCTTCAGCATCAGAATCCTCATAAGGGGGGGAAGAGAATATTCCTGATCAGAAGAAGAATCAGAAGAAATAGAAACCTGATCTGAAGATTCAGAGTCAGTGTCTTGCCTAGGCCTCTTATCAGGAGGGGGATGGGAACCCGATCAAGGTAATCAAGTCTTCGTCCATTTTGAGCATCTGTTTTTTGGGCATAGAGGCCTGTCCACGTGGCTCTTGAATTTGTTTCCTTGCTTTAGAAGGTGCTTTAGTCTTTGCCTTTGAAGCTGAAGTCGTTTTAATGTAAAGATGTTTAGGTCTGAATACACCCTCAGAAGCCGGTGCCTGTTCAGCGGCTCCGGACCCATCTGAGGGATTAGCGTCTGAGGCTCCAATACCTTGAGTATCCAGCGGCATGGCCGACTCCATGTGGGAGTCAGTAGCGGGCTGTGACTCTAAAGTAGCGGGTGTCAGGGGCTGCAAAGGTGCCTCACTGAGAGCCAGCGAACCATCGACTGGCTTAGGAGAAGCTTTGTCGTCAGTTTTGGGCCTCAGTTGTTTTTCTCTATCCTTTTCTTTGCATTTTTTGTAAACTCCGGTAGTCTGATGGCTATCTGACGACATTTCAGGATAATTAAACCGACGTCCAAAAAAGTTTAAAGCAAAATCATACCGACGCTTAATAGTGCATTGGTTAAATCTAGCACAAAACCGACAACCAGTAATGTTGTGATCAGGGTCTAGGCAAGGAATACAGTAAGAATGAAAATCCTTATGAGGTATTTGCTTTCCACAAGAAATGCAAATAATAACTTTTTCTGACATCGGTCTGGAGCAAGAAAAAAGTTTCCCCAACGGGGTGCTAAGCTTTATTGAAGACTTCTGATCTGAAACTCAAACACGAAAATCTCAGGAGTCGGCCCACCGGCACTTGCAAACTGCTTCTGCTTCGGGCACAGCGCGGCAAGAAAGACTGAAGAAAATGGCGTCAGCTGCTTCTTTTATTCCTCTGACGACAGGGAAGGGGTGACAGCAGCCGACACAGGACCCAAGACTTTGGAATTCAGGCCGGCTGAGGGCAACCTGCCAGCAGGATTACCCAAATGTAATGACTACAACAGTGAAACATGAAGAACATCCATCACTGGTTTACTGAGGGATGGTAAAGGAGAAATTATGCAATTAGCCAGGCTGCTAGGTACACTGTTTGATGCAGAGGGTGCAGAAACTGGTTTTCCTGCTGAGACAATAGAGTAGGAGACTGAGGCAGGTGCCATGGGGCCAACAGTGACACACTGTGCAAGAGGGGGTACCAGTGTTGGAGTGGCCAGTCTGGTGCAATCAAAATCTTCCTTGGTTTGTCATGTTTGATCTTTAGTAGTACTTTGGAGAGCAGAGGCAGAGGAGGGAAGGCATAAACTGATAGGTTTTTCCAGCTGAAGGACAGAGCATCCACTTTCCAAGCTTGTTTGTGGGGAGTCCTTGTGCAAACTTTATCCAACTGATAATTCTGGGGTGGGGGGAGGCAAACAGGTCTATATCCGTGCTCCCCTATCTGCTTGTCAACATGTTGAAAATCCTTTGTTTCAGTTTCCACTTGTGTGGGTCCATTAGGTTTCTGCTTAGTTCTTCTGCCAGTGTATTTAACTTTTCTGGCAGAAATTGAGCTTGTAGATGCACTTTATAGCTCAGAGCTGTGTTCCACAATGCCATGGCTAGTCTGCAGAGGAGGTGAGAATGTGTACCCCCCCCTGCTTGTTTATGTACCACATAAAAGTGGAGATGTCTGTCTTTACCATTAATTGTCCTGGAAGAATGTGGTCCTTGAAGGCTGTCAAGAGCATTCTGTACAGTTAACATTTATTTTTGATTGATATGCAGGTGCATTTCACTTGGGTTCCATTTACCCTGAATGCACTTCCCTGCCTAATGAGCCCCCCATGCATAATCTAATGCATCTGCCGTTAGGGTTTGGGTGGCAGGGGGTGTTGTGAATGGTAGTCCCTTGTTTTGGTGGCAGGCCTCTGCCCACCAAAGAAAGTATTTGCTTTTGAGCCTCAGCCCACTGATTTGGGGGTAGATCTGGCCAATCTTTTGGCGTTGGTAACATGTTGAAATGAAATCTGTATCCTTGGGACACTATTTAAAACCCATTTGTCCTGGGTAATGAGTTCCCAATTTTTGGCCTGCAGACCAATCTTTCCTCCTAAAGGAGCATTCAGTTGAGAAGTACTTAGAAGTTTTAAAATCAAGTCATTGAGACAGTTTCCCATAGGGGGGAGACTTACTACTCCCAGATTTGGGAGCGGAAGCCCCCCCCCCCCCACTGCTTAGTCTTGTGCATACCCTGGGACTGAAACCTGGGGTTTCTGCTGTGTCTTAGTTTGGCTTGAGAAGACCTGGAAGGGGCCGGAAAGGACCAATTCTTAGAGGGCCGATGCCTGCTAAATCTTGGAGGCTGAACTTGTAAGAAATCTTTAACAGTTTGCATAGATTTAGCTTTATCTTCCATCTTTTTAAGAACTTCCTCAGCTTTGTTGCCAAACAGGCGGTCCTGATTTAAGGGAGCATCCAACAGTTTAGCTTTAACGTGATCAGGCAAAGATTGCTCCTTAAGCCAAGCATGCCTTCTGAGTACAGACCCAGTGACAGCAACCCTGCAAGAGGCCTCTAAAGAATTAAACCCACATTGCAAAGTATGTTTTTCAACCTGTTCATTAAAATGCATTAAATCTTGTAATTCCTTAATTTCCGCACAGTCAGGAATCAACATCATTTTCTGTTTAAGTAATCCAATAACATGTTGTTGATATGAAACTGACAGTTTAAGGCCCTAATGGTCAAGGTTGCAGAAGTGTAAACTTTCTTACCCCATCTAACCAGTGCTCTGGAGTCTCTTATCAGAAGGGGTATGGTTGTTGGCAGTAGAAGCCTTATTACACTTGGGTCCCTGTAAAATAGTCTCTGGATCCACAACAGGATTTTTAAAAAGGAACTTGTGAGAGTCATGAACCCAGTAATATCTGTCAGGTTTTCTGAGAGCAGGAGGTAAAGAATCAGGGGCCAAACTAGACTCCAAGAAGGCATCATCAACAATGTCTAGTACAGGAGGTATAGCTAAAGGCCTATGCTGAGGTAGAAGTAAGAAATCCCTAAGCCTCTTTTTCGAATCAGAAATATCCTGGCTTTCCCAGTGGAAATGCTCTCTAAGTGTGCAAGGTTTCACCAAAGGAAAAATCCACTGGAGGAGAAGCAAAGGGAATAGAGTCCTCTGCATCAGAATCCTCATAAGTAAATAAGGGTAAATCCAAATCATCAGAAGAATCAGAAAAATCAGAATCTTGGTCAGAAGATTCATAAACTCAGTCCTAGATCTCTTGGAAGGGGGAGGTTTGCTTCCCCTGATTAAAGTTATAATATCTTCAGCCATTCTTATAATTTGTTTTTTAGGCATAGAGGCCTGAACATGCGGCCTGGGCGTCGGTTTTCTAGGCAGGTTTCGAGGTTTAGGCCTTGAAGAAGAAGGAGGCATCGGTTTAATATGCAAGTCTGTAGGCCTGAATACACCCACAGAAACTAGTGCCTGCACAGCGGCTCAGGACCCATCCAAGGTAGAGACATCCGCAGGTTCCACAGCTGAAGCATCTTGGGGCATACTGGACTCTGAATGGGTCTCAGTAGAGGCCTGCAAGTCAGAAGTAGTGGGTATCAGGGGCTGCGAAAGCATCTCACTGAGTACTGGTGAACTGGCGAATGGCTTAGGAGAAGCGTCATCGGCAGTTTTGGACCTAGGCGGCCTGTCTATGTCCTTATCTTTCTGCTTTTTCAGAATACTGGTAGTTGGATGGCTTACCGGCGACATTTCTGGATAATTGAACCAAGAACCGAAATATTTAGAGTCAAAAATATACAGACAGCAAGGTACGTCGTGGTCAGGGCCTAGGCAAGGAATACAGTATGAATGAAAATCTTTGTGAGGTATTTGCTTTCCACAAGTAATGCAATTATTAACTTTTACTGACATCGGTAAGGAGCAAGAAAAAGTTTCCCTAACGGGGTACTTAGCTTTAGTTGAAGACTTTGGTTCTGAAACTCGAAAACGAAAATTTCAGAAGTCGGCCGCCCGGCACTTGTGAACTGCTTCTACTTCGGGCACCGCACGGTAAGAAAGACTGATGTAATGGCATCGGCTGCATGTTTTACACCCCTGACATCATGGAAGAAGGGACAGCACCAACGCAGGACACAAGACTTTGTTAATCAAGCCGGCTGAGGGCTACTGCAAGCAGATAACCCAAAAGTGATGACTGCAACAGTGAAACACAAAGAACATATTCCTAAGCCTCTTTTTAGAATCAGAGTAATCCTGGATTTCCCAGCGAAAGTGCTCCCTAAGAGTATGCAGGGTTTCACCAAAAGAGAAATCCTCTGGGGGGAAGCAGTGGGAATAAAGTCCTCTGCATCACAATCCTCACAGGTAGATAAGGGTAAATCCTGGTCATCAAAGGAAAAGTACAGTTTTGTACCTACCATAAATGTAGATGTTCGAAGATCCACATTGCTGCAGTCCTTACTTATGGGTAGTCCGCTGTCCTCGGTCGGCCCGAATACCAAAGTATTAGGCTGACGTCGGTCATGGGCGCCTAGATCTGACATCAGAGCGTCAGGGTATAAAGGCGCATGACCGACGTCATATCCTCAGTCTTTTCTTGCCCCAGATGTCAGAAGGCCAAACCAGAAAGGCCACAGCCAAAAACAGAATATCTCCCAAAAACATGCCCAACAACAACCATCACCTAAAGCATAGCACCAAGTCAAACTACAGTGGGGAAGGAGGGAGGGTATTGGACTGCAGCAATGTGGATCTTGAACATCTACATTTATGGTAGGTACAAAACTGTACTATGTTCTTCATCTCACATTGCTGCAGTCCTTACTTATGGGTAGAATCCCAAAGCAACGGGAAAGGGAGGATGGTAAAAATCATAAAGCATTAGGGGCCGCTAAAATGCCCTGTAAAATTGCAGTGGCAAATCCAGCCCTAGACTTAGAATAAAGAGGAAGGTGGTAGTGTTTAGAAAAGGTATGCACTGAACTCCAAGTAGCTGCCTCCAAAATGTCTTTGTAGCTACCCCCCTTAGAAAGGCCGTAGAAGTAGCAGTAGCCCTAGTGGAATGAGGCCTGATTCCAGCCGGAATCTCCTTACCATGATGGGAATAACAGAAAGAAATACAAAACCCAATCCATTTAGAAATAGTTTGTTTTGAAACAGGTTTACCCTGTGAACCCAAAGCAAAAGAAACAAACAATTGCTGAGACTGTCTGAACTCCTTGGTTCTGCTCAAATAATAACGCAACTGCCTGTGAATATCCAAAGTATGCAAAATTTTCTCCCCTTTATTCTGGGGGTTTGCATAAAAAGTAGGCAAATGAATAGTTTGATTTAAGGCCACACTAGAAACCACTTTAGGCATAAAGGAAGGATTAGTACGCAAAGATACCCTATCCTTATGAAAATCAGGAAAGGCTCCACTGCCATGAGGGCCTGTAATTCAGAAACCCTTCTTGCAGAGGTAATGGCCAACAAAAAAGCAGTTTTCCATGACAAATACTTTAACTCGGCAGTAGCTGCAGGCTCAAAAGGTTGTAGAGTAAGTTTTTCCAACACAAAATTGAGATCCCAAGCAGGAGTAGGAGCTCTACGTGGGGGTCTTATATTCTTTGCCCCTCTAAGAAATTGCTTAAACCAAGGATGGGAGAATAACGGAGGGTCACAATCATAATGAGCAGAAATGGCTGCAGCATGAACCTTTATTGAGGAGAAAGACAAACCCTTGTCCAATAACTCAGTAAGATATTGAAGAGCAACACTTAAATCAGGTTTGGAGACATCAAAGTCCTTTCCTTTGCTCCAAATAAAAAATCTCCTCCATTTATCAGCGTAAACTTTCCTGGTACTAGGCCTCCTGGCCTCCAAAATAACATTCAAAACTTGTTGTGGAAGCTGAGACCCTCCAGAGTCTAAAACCGAATATGCCAGGCTGTTAGATGCAGAGACTGAATCTTGACATTGAGGAAGTGACTGTCCTCTTGTGACAAAAGGTGCGGAATCAAAGGCAGAGGCCAAGGAGGTTCTCGACTAAACTCCTCAGTAGTGGGTACCAGTGTTGTCGAGGCCAATCTGGTGCTATCAAAATCATGGTTGGCTTGTCTTGTCTGGCCTTCAAAAGTACCTTGGGAAGAAGAGGCAGAGGTGGGAAGGCATATACATGCAGATTGTTCCAACTGAATGATAGAGCGTCCACCTTCCAAGCTGTGTGATGAAACATTTTGTGCAAAACTTTGGCAACTGGTAATTTAGTGGAGAAGCGAACAGATCTATGTCTGGAGTTCCCCATAACACTGTCAACTGTTGAAATACATGAGGATCCAATTTCCACTCGTGAGGATCCACTATTTGTCTGCTCAATACATCTGCTAAGGAGTTCTGTGCTCCTGGTAGAAACCTTGCCTTAAGATTGAGGTGTAGATTGAGAGCAGTTTCCCACAGAATCATTGCTTGCCTGCAAAGAGGGTAAGAATGGGTTCCCCCCTGCTTGTTGATGTACCACATGACAGTAGTGTTGTCTGTTTGAATCAACACCTGCCCTGGGTGAAGGAAATCTTTGAAAGCCATCAATGCAAACTGGACTGCTAACATTTCCTTTAAGTTGATATGCAAATGCTGGAGTTTGACAGGCCACGTGTTTTGCACCCATTTTCCATTGAGGTGTGCTCCCCAAGCCTTGTCCGAGGCATCTGTCGTTAGAATCTGACTCGCCTCTGGTCGGGTCACAGAGAGTCCCTTGTTTAGGTGACATTCCTGAGCCCACCACAAAAACTCCTTCTGAATGCAAGGTATTATCTGAATGACAGTGTCTAGATCTTGGCAGTGCTGAGTCCACACATTTTTGAGATACCATTGAAGCTTCCTCATATGCAATTTGGCATTGGGAAGCACCAGAATACAAGATGCCATGAACCCTAAGGCTTGAAGGACTGTCCTTGCAGTCAGCCTGGACCGTAGAGACATTTGCTGGAAATAAAGAGAAAGGCTTCTTTGTTTGTCCGGGGTCAAAAAGGCCATCTGGGAAGCTGTATTCAGTCTCACACCCAGAAAGCACATGTCCTGAGAGGGTACTAGACTGGACTTTGTTTCGTTCACAGAATACCCTAGGCATCTTAACACTGCCATCACATACTGTAGATGATGAAGAAGTTCGTCCTTTTCTTGTGCAATAATCAGGCAGTCATCCAAATAAGGATAAATCTGTATTCCTCTTAATCTGAAAAATGCTATCACTGGAGCCAGAACCTTTGTGAACACTCTGGGCGCAGTAGATAAGCCAAAGGGCAATGCAGAGAACTGATAATGTAAATTTCCAGTCCGAAAACGCAGGTACCTCCTGCAACTGGGCCTGATAGGAACATGAAGGTAAGCCTCTTTGAGATCCAGAGTAACCATCCAGTGATCTTTTCCCAACAGAGGTAAAAGTTGTTGTAAAGTCAGCATCTTGAACTTTGGAATGTCCAGGTAAGTGTTGAGGATAGATAAATCCAAAATTGGTCTCCACGTGTTCCCTTTCTTTGGAACTAGAAACAGGTGAGAATAAAATCCTAGGCCCACTTCTGACAGAGAATAGCTCCTATTTGAAGAAGTAAAGAAATTTGTTTGTGAGCCTCTATCCTTTGCCGAGGAGGGACGTCTGGCATGCCTTTGAAAGGAGGCATGGTGTGGAAATAGAACTTGTAACCTCGGTTTATAATGTCCAATACCCATTTGTCCTGGGTGACTAAATGCCAATTTTGCTTGAAAAGAGCCAACTTTCCTCCCAAAGGAGCTGCCAGGCAAGAAGAATCTGGCAGCTGAAAATGCAGGTCATTGGGCCTGTTTACGAAAGGACTGGCCCCTGCCCTCACCAGCAGATTGAGCAGGCGAACTCCATTGTCTCGGCCTGAAGGTACTCTGAGCTCTGCCTCTACCACGCCTAGATCTACCCCTAGACTGAGAGTCAGAAGAAGGGTACGTCCACCCCTTAGTAGGCCAATTTCTACTAAACTTTGGAGGTTGTACCTGCAAAAAATCTTTAACAGTCTGCATAGACTTAGCCTTGTCTTCCATTTTCTTTAAGACTGACTCCACAGGAGGACCAAACAAAACTTCAGACTGTAAAGGGGCATCCAGAATTCTAGACTTAACATGCTCAGACAAATTCTGATCCTTAAGCTAGGCATGCCTACGAATAACTGAACCAGTGGCAGCTACCCTAGAAGAAGCCTGTAAAGCATCAAAACCACATTGTAAAGAGTGCTTACCCACCTGTTCCGAAACATGCACTAAATCCTGCAATTCTTTACACTCTATGCCCTCTGCCAAAGCATCCACTTTAGATCTTAGCTGAGAAAGGAGGAAATTCTGATACTTCAACATATGAAACTGGCAGTTCAAAGCTCTCATTGCTAAAGTAGAAGAGGTATACACCTTCTTACCCCATCTATCCAAAGCTCTAGCTTCCTTATCCAGAGGAACCGGATTCTTAACAACAGAGGCTCTAACACCCTTAGGCCCCTGACTAATAGTTTCTGGGTCCGCCCTAGGACTCTTATACAGATATTTATGAGCCTCAGGCACCCTGTAACACCTGTCCGGTTTAACTGGGGCAGGAGGCACAGAATCTGGATTAAGGGAAGCTTCCGAGAAAACATCTGAAACAACATCCAAAACTGGAGGTATAGCTAAGGGCCTATGCTGTGGTAAAAACAAGAACTCCCTAAGCCTCTTCCGAGAATCAGAGTAATCCTGTCCCTCCCACTTAAAATGCTCCCTCATGGAATGCAGAGTTTCTGAAAAAGAAAAATCCTCTGGAGGAGAAGCAGAAGGAGTGGAATCCTCTGCATCAGAATCAGAATAAGGAGGGAAATCCTGTATGTCTTCAGCAGAAGACTCTGAATCATCTGAGGCCTGCTCCAAACTTTCCAACTCTGGCTCCATCCTGGGCCTCTTATCAGGAGGGGGCATAGAACCTCTAATTAAAGTAATCAAATCCTCTGCCATTTTAAGCATGTGCTTTTTAGGCACAGACCCTGAAGAACCAGAACTGACACCAGAGGAAGGCAAAACAGACCTGCTCTTAGAAGGAGCCTTAGAAACAGTAGCAGAAGGTCTAACCACCTTAGGCATAGAAGGGAGAATAGTAACCTGAGAGGCCCCTTCAGCCTGACCTGCCTCCTGAGAGGCCACATCTTGTAAAATCAAAGTTTCCCCCTGGGACTCAACAGAAACTTCAGCCGGATCCATCTGTTCAGCTGTAGCTTCTAAAGGTCCGGCGTCCGAAACGGACGAATCATCCTGCCTAGGCTTTAAAGATTTGTCTTTGCGCTTCTTAGTAGAAGCAGGCCGGAACATCCGACGGCATATTATAATTACACCTCTTGCCAAAGACTAACCTAGCGCAATCTAACCTCCGTTTTATAGTGCGCTTATTAAACCTAGCACAAAACCGACACCCGACTACGCCGTGCTCGTCCCAAACAAGGAATACAAAGCGAGTGGTAATCCCTATGCGGTATCTGTTTCCCACAAGAAATACAATTATTCACTTTTTCTGACATCCGTAAGTAACTGAGGCAAGAAAAACAAAAATATTCCCAACGGGTACTTAGCCCAACTTGGTATCGGTCTGAAACTCCGAAAACGAAAAATTTCAGAACGCCGAACGGCACTTGCAACGCTGCTTCTGCATCGGACCATGCGGCAAAAAAGACTGAGGATATGACGTCGGTCATGCGCCTTTATACCCTGACGCTCTGATGTCAGATCTAGGCGCCCATGACCGACGTCAGCCTAATACTTTGGTATTCGGGCCGACCGAGGACAGCGGACTACCCATAAGTAAGGACTGCAGCAATGTGAGATGAAGAACATCAGAAATTTCAGAATCCTGGTCAGAAGTATCATAAGCAAATTCAGTCCTAGGTCTCAGAGGGGGAAGGTTGGCTTCCCATGATTAAAGTAATAAGGTCTTCAGCCATTCTTATAATTTGTTTTTTAGGCATAGAGGCCTGACCATGCAGCATGGTTCGAGTTTTAGGCCTTGAAGAAGAAGATAGCATCGGTTTAATATGCAAGTCAGTAGGCCTGAATACACCCTCAGAAGCCACTGCCTGCACAGCAGCTCCAGACCCATCCAAGGTAGAGACATCTGCAGGTTTCACAGTTGAAGCATCTCGCGGCATACTGGACTCCGAATGGGTCTCAGTAGAGGCCTGCAAATCTGAAGTAGCGGGTAACAGGGGCTGCGAAAGAGCCTCACTAAGTACCGGCGAACTGGCGACTGGCTTAGGAAAAGCGTCGTCGGCAGCTTTGGACCTAGGTGGCCTGTCTCTGTCTTTATCTTTGTGTTTTTTCAGAAAGTCGGTAGTCGGGTGGCTTACCGAAGACATATCTGGATAATTGAACCGAGCACCAAAATATTTAGAAGCCTAAATATACAGACGACAAATAGTTTGTTGCTTAAATAAGGCACAAAACTGACATCGAGGTACGTCGTGGTCAGGGACTAGGCAAGGAATACAGTACGAATGAAAATCTTTATGAGGTATTTGCTTTCCACAAGAAATACAATTATTGACTTTTACTGACATCGGTTTAGAGCAAGAAAAAGTTTCCCCAACGGGGTACTTAGCTTTAGTTGAACTCTTCAGTACTGAAACTCGAAAACGAAAATTTCTGGAGTCGGCCGACCGGCACTTGCGAACTGCTTCTGCTTCGGGCACTGCACGGCAAGAAAGACTGATGTAATGGGGTTGGCTGCATGCTTTATACCCCTGACCACCTGACATTACGGAAGACGAGACAGCAACCAACGCAGGACCCAAGACTTTGATAATCAGGCCGACTAAGGAAGGGCTACTGCAAGCAGATAACCCAAATGTGATGACTGCAACAGTGAAACACGAAGAAAACCTCATTTGTCCTGAGTAATGAGTTCCCAGTTTTTTTATATGCAGTGTGAGCTTTTCCCCTAAGGGAGCAGGCAGTTGAGCAGGGCTTGGAAGAGTTAAGGTTAAGTCATTTTGACATTTTTCCATAAGGGGTGTCCTACTACTTCCAACTTCTAAAGAGTCAAAACCACATTGCAGAGTTTGTTTACCAACTTGTTCAGCAGGATGCATTAAATCCTGTAATTCTTTATGTTCAGCGCAGTCAGGAATCAACATAATTTTTTAAGTAATCCCATAATATGCTGCTGATACTTTAACATATGAAACTGGCAATTTAAGACCCTAACAGCCAAAGTAGCAAAAGTGTATACCCTTCTTCCTCCATCTGTCCAAGGCCCTGGAGTCTCTATCAGAGGGGGTAGGGATTTTGGCAGCAGTTGCCTTAATGCCTTTTGGTCCTTGGGAAATGGTCTCTGGATCCGCAGTAGGATTCTTGAAGAGGAACTTGTGAGAGTCAGGTACTCTGTAATACCTGTCAGGTTTTCTGGGAGCTGCAGATAAAGAGTCAGGGGCCAGGATAGATTCCAAGAAGGCATCATTTACAATGTCCAGAACGGGAGGGATAGCTAAAGGCCTGTGCTGAGGGAGGAGTAAGAATTCCCTAAGCTTCTTTTTGGAGTCAGAGTAATAAGAGAGTGCAAGGTTTCACCAAAAGAAAAATCTTCTGGAGGGGAAGCAGAGGAAATGGAATCCTCAGCATCAGAATCCTTATAGGTGGATAGGGGCAAATCCTGGTAATCAGAAGAAAGAGAAATTTTAGAATCCTTATCAGAAGAATCAGAAGGATAATCAGTTCTAGGTCTCTTAGAGGGGGAAGGCTGGCTTCCCCTAATTAAAGTAATAAGATCTTCAGCCATTCTAAGCATTTTTTTTTTAGGCATATGGGCCTGACCATGCGGTTTGGATGTTGGTTTTCTAGGTGTGGGTCGAGTTTTAGGCCTTGATGAAGAAGATGGTGTCTGTTTGAAATGCAAATCTGTAGGCCTGAATGCACCCTCAGAAGCCGGTGCCTGCACAGCGGCTCCGGACCAAACCAAGGTAGAGACATCCGCAGGTTCCATAGTTGAAGAAGCATCTCGCGGCATACCGGACTCCAAATGGGTCTCAGTAGAGGCTTGTGACTCTTAAGTAGCGGGTATCAAGGGCTGAGAAAGCACCTCACTGAGTACCGGTGAACTGGCAACTAGCTTAACGGAAGCATCGTCAGCAGTTTTGGACCTATGCGGTCTGTCTCGGTCTTTATAGTTACGTTTTTTCGGAATGTTAGTAGTCGGATGGATTACTGAAGCCATGTCTGGATAGTTAAACTGAGTACCAAAATAATTTGCTGCAAAAACAGACCAACAACGAATAGTTCAGGGGTTGAATAAGGCACAAAACCGACAGTGAGGGACATCGTGGTCTGGGCCTAAGCAAGGAATGCAGTACGAATGAAAATCTTTATGAGGTATTTGCTTTCCACAGGTAATACAATTGCTAACTTTTACTGACATCGATTAAGAGCAAGAAAAAGGATCCCTAACTGGGCACTTAGCTTTTTTGAAGACTTCGGTTCTGAAACTCAAAAATGAAAATTTCAGGAGTGAGCTGACCAGCACTTGCGAACTGCTTCTGCTTCGGGCACCGCTCAGCAACAAAGACTGATGTAGTGGCGTCGGCTGCATGTTTTATACCCCTGACGACCTGACGTCATGGAAGAAGAGACAGCGTCCGACGCAGGGATCCAAGACTTTGATATATTCAGGCCGGCTGAGGGCTACCTGCAGGCAGATAACCCAAATGTAATGACTGCAACAGTGAAACAGGAAGAACATCCAAACAGTCAAACATAATTCAATATACTGATGATTCAACACTTATATACTCAACCATCAACATGTCAGAACTTCAACATTAAATGACAATTGGCTGGATCAATCTCAATTCATACTAAATCTAAAAAAGACAAAATGAATGACTGTCATCCCCAAAGTATTATGCAACCACAAAATACAATTTTACTAAGAGCAAGCCTCCCATATAAAAGTGTTTGGAGTTATTACAGACAATAATCTAAAATTTGGCCAATACCATCCACTATGTTGTTAATACAGCACACAGAAGGTTAGGTCTCCTACACAGCGCTAAATCCTATTTTGCAGATCAAGGTCAAAGAAAACCTGCAATTGGTTTCTTATTACCAAGTCTACATGCCTCTTCCATGCTCACTAATCTACAATCATCCTAACTAAACAATAAAACAGTCAAGTTAGCAGCTGATCTCTCAAATAAATCCCACCAATGTACTACCATCCATTACCTCAGCTTGCTTGAATTACCCAATCTTCTGACTTGCTTACCACTAGAATTGGCAACTTATGAGTGGTACCTCCCACTCAGAGAGCTTTGCTCTAAAGACAAACTCCTGCATGATCTGGTGATGTCCTATACCCCATCTATATCTCTAACATCAGGAACAATACTCTTTAAAACAGACAAACTTAACTTTAACAGCTTCAATTCACAACTAAGATATTTCCTTCTAAACTCTTGGCACTAAACATGCAGACCCGCTTTTTCTCTTCTATCGTTCTTACCTGCATGAACTTCAACTCCTTTTTGTTTTATCAGGCTTAGATACTGTACATTACTACATAAGTACTTGTGCTGCCATGCTTTTAACTTAATTGCTACATTGCATACAGAAATGCCACTGCATCTCTACCAATTCATATCTGTAAGAAATGTTTCTCTGCCCTTAGCTTTAAGTCTCTTGTTCCTTTTATAGCACTATGCAAATGATTACTTTGGAAATATGCTGTAACATCTGCTTTATTTTGCTGCACTGCTTATATGTTCACAGTCTTCTTGGAACTTTCCTCCCTTGGCCTCCACTAAAAGGTGGTTTTGCCTAGTCAGATTTTCCCAGTAAACAAATGTAGAAAGATAAATAAAATAAGTATATGTGCAAGTTAACAGTAATTTAACTATGTTCGGATAATTAGTTACTTTAGCACCACAGCATTAAGTGCATAAACTACCAAACAGTACTTTCCTCCATCAACAAATGTTTTTGTCTTTCCCTTCATAGAGAGAAAATGTATATTTGAAAAATATTTTTATGTGCCATTGTCAATAAGGAAAAAAACAGGGAACTTTAATTTCTTCAGCATCAGAATAGGAAAAGTGTATGTTGTTACCAAGTCTACATGCCCCTCCCGTGCTCACTAACCTACAATCCTCCTAACTACCAAAGCTGGAACAATGCTACAATCATAGTCAAGTTAGCAGCTGGTCTGTCAAATAAATCTCACCAAGCTACTGCCATCCATTACCTCAGGTGGCTTGAATTACCCAATCTTCTGACTTGCATACAACTAGAATTGGCTTGAGTGGTACCTCCCAGTAAGACAGAATGCTCAAAGGTGCCTCATTAACGTCTATGGGCATACCGTACATTACCTTAAGGTAATGCAACAACAGGAACAGGTATATTTTTTGGGGCTATAGTTTAATAAAAAATTCTACTATGTATACAGAAACATTTGCAAATCACTTTAAAAGTACAGTCATCAACTTGACATCTTAACTGCACGGCTCCTTTTAGTGCAGCAATTCATGGGCTCGAGCATTTATTTATATATTTATAGTTTATCACAGTTAGCCATCTGATCCAATGGACCATCAGTCAGTATATAAAGCACAATATAAAAAAATGCAAATGTTATACAAGTAGTGTGGTACTGCCATAAAAAAAAAAAAAACAGACTCCATAACTGCTCAGCATACAAAATTCACCCCAGGGATCATTCCAGTGGCTTTACTCGACATAGGCACTGGGAACTAAGGTCGGGTGGCACGATGCCAGCGTAATCCTATGAGCTAGGCTTGTAAAGGCTCCCGGGCCATTAGCCTAGTACACAACTATGAACCTATACTTCACCAAGCACTCTGCTTGTGCACAATGAAATATTTACGAAAAGTGTTTTCAATTACAGTCTCTGCTGCATTGCCTTGAAGAAATCTAAATGTTAAAGCATTTTATTTACTAATTGTTCATCTCATCTTAGTACTAAAGGACTGTTTTAAATGGAGCAAGCCGTTTAAAAGGGGACACAGATAACTACACCTACAGGTAAAATAAAAACCCGAACAGTTGTTCTGGTAACAGAGTATTAAACAAAAGGGACAGTCCCCCAAGTATCTGATGAAGCACACTCTTCAAGAAAAGTATGACCCATTTTTTATTTTAATTCAAAATATTTTATGCTTTCATTTTAATGTTTTTGTCACATTAGTTTTATATAGCGGAGTGAACAATAATCCTCAGTAAGATCTGTAATATTAAAATCTTCATCTTTAAACCCACCATACAAATGCATTTGTTGCCATTTGGGAAGGTGAGGACCAGAAAGGACACATTTGCCCCACCTTCATCTCTATTCAAATGCGGTGCATTTCAAACCACCAATCGGGAAAATAAGCCACACACAAGCCTTCTTGAATCCTTCTTTTCAAGAAAGCCCTTACAACAAGGGGAAATCCTATGTAAGATCATTAAGCTGTTAAAAAGGGGCACTCCATTATCAGAGAATAAATAAGAATTTTTTTTAAGTAAATGCACTCGTTATTCCCCCTGAATAAAGGGAGGACTGCTACAAGACACACCATGGTGATGATTTTTTATCACTGTTTTATTACAGAATTAATAAGAAGTTATGTACTCACCATAACATTCCATGTTTGTTGTCCATCTCGCCTTCATTCTTTGCTGGATGGGTTCGGAACTAAGAATCAGTTCCGACTCGCCCTGTACTAAAGCTCGAGAGCTTCCACCGGCTCGAGGCTACACCCTACCCCATCATGCATAGGGAAGATTACCCAGATCTTGCTTGCAAATACTAAACTAGTAGTACCTACATAAAACCATGTCCAATAAAAAAACTAAGGAAGAGATTCAGAGAGCATGAATTTCCAATTTTATGAGATCTCTTGATCCTCCAGGAGCGAAAGGTTGGGGGAAGTAGGGTGGGACGCAAGAATGAAGGCAAGATGAACAACAAATATGGAATGTTATGGTAAGTACATAACTTCTTAATGTTATGTTGTCCTATCTGGCCTTCATTCACTACTGGATGGACAGCAGCCGTAGCACCTTCTTTCTTGGGCGGCTCAAGTGAAAATATTGTTCAGAACAGTGGACTCAAAGGTAGCCCTGTTCCTGGAGGCCAAATCCACTTTGTAATGAGTAATAAAGGTATGAGGCTTTACACATGTCGCTGCAGCACAAACTGAATCCATGGGTAGCCTAGCCTGAAAGGCTGACGAGATCGCAACAGCCCTTGCAGAATTACCTTTTATCTTTCCTGGAAGTTTCTATTTTGAGAAGGTTATACAATCAGTAAGCCATTTGGAAAGCATGACTTTAGATATTGGGTTTGCCCTTTTTCTTATCTGAAAAGGATACAAACAGTTGCTCTGATTTTCGGAATTCCTTGGCTCTGTGCAGGTAGAAACATAATTGCCCATGTACGTCCAGTTGATGTAAAGAATAGTTGTGTAAAATCTTACCATAACCATAGAAGTCCTTCTCTTCCATGTTGCAGTATTCTAGGTGTGGGATTTCCTGCTCTCAGGCGACTCGTACATCGGCTTCTATACAAAAGCTTCAGCTTGGCTTTTGTAGTGTGGGACGTCACACGTACGGCAATAAACCAAGGTGCCTTAAATGTGACGCCGGCACACACAATCCTCAGAACTTGAAGGCCAAAAGGCAGAGAATAAGATCCAGCAGTAGGTGTGCCAGTTGTTTATAGGTGTGTAACTTGGAGACCTACTGAAATGTAGGTAGTACAGGAAGGTATAAGACTAGGGGGGGCTGGTGGGCGGGAAGGAACACTGCAACATGGAAGAGAAGGACATCTATGGTTATGGTAACATTTTACACAACTATTCTATGTCCTTCTGTTCCTATGTTGCAGTATTCTAGGTGTGGGAGGGTACCACAGCCTAAGAGGAGGAGAGGGTGGTGGTAGATGCAGAGGGTTCTAAAAGGCCCTGCTGGATTGCTCTGGCGAATCCTGTTCTAACTCTGGAAACTTGATCCAATTTGTAATGCTTGGTGAAGGTGTGGGGTGGCCACAGTTCTAGTGGAATTGACCTTGATTCCCACTGGGGGTTCCTTTCTGTGGTGAGAGTAGCAGAAGCAAATAGCTTTCCTGATGCAGCATGCAATGGTTTGCTTGGAGATTGCCTTACCCAGGGCTCTGGTGTGAAAGGAGACAAAGAGCTAGTTAGTCTTTCTGATGGCCTTGGTCTTGTCCAGGTAGAATCTAAGTTGGCTGAGCACATCCAGGGAGTGCAGGATCCTCTCCCCTTCATTAGTGGGTGAGGGAAAAAAAGGTGGACAGATGAATGGATTGGTTGAGAGAGAGATCATTGACCACTTCAGGCATAAAGGAGGGGTTGGTTCACAAGGACACCCTATCTTTGTGAAAGACGGTGTAGGGGGGACAGGCCATTACAGCCTGCAGTTCTGACACTCTTCTGGCTGAAGTGATAGCCACCAGAAAGACCATCATCCATGTAAACATCTGTAAGAAGGAAGGGCCGGCAGGTTCAAAGGGATGTTGGGTTAATTTCTCTAAGATGTAGTTAAGATCCCAAAGAGGAGGGATAGGTTTCCTAGGTGGTCTCATGTGCAAGATTCCCTTTAAGGAAGAGCTTTATGTCGAGCCAGGCCAGCAAGGGGGGTTCCAGGGGCAGACATGCTGATATGGCCATGAGATGAACTTTTACAGAAGAATAAGAAAGGTAATTTTTTATCAATTGACACAAGTAGTTTAGAAAATACAGTTGTGTACACTTAACATAAATGTAGTTGTTTGAGTGTATTCACTGTTGCAGTCATCACATTTGGGTTATCGCTTGCAGTAGCCCTCAGTCAGCCTGATTAACAAAGTCTTGGGTCCTGCTTCGGTTGCGGTCCCTTTTTCTGTATTGTCAGGGGTATAAAACATGCAGCCGAAGCCATTACATCAGTTTTTCTTGCCCCAGATGTCAGGTGCCCCCCTAATGGGAAGCCATAAAATCTATAAATATACAAGGTTATACCTCCAACAAAAAAGCAAATACACCAAAAAGCTTTTGAGCATAGTAAAGGAGAGTAGAGGTATAGCAGAAAAAAGGTAAGGGGGCTGGAGGGAGGGTAACCAGGACTGTAACAGTGAATACACTCAAACATCTACATTTATGGCAAGTGTACACAACTGTACTATGTTCTTCATGTTTCACTGTTGCAGTCATCACACATTTAGGTAGATTCCCAAAGCTAAGGATGGAAGGAGGAATTTAGATAGCATTAGGACCAGCTATAAGGCCCTGCAAGATTGCACTGGCAAAGCCAGCTCTGGATATAGAGAAAATTGGCAGATGGTAATGCTTGGTGAAAGTATGTGGCAGATGGTAATGCTTGGTGAAAGTATGTACAGAAAGTACAGTTGTGTACACTTACCATAAACGTAGATGTTCGAGTGTATTCACTGTTGCAGTCATTACATTTGGGTAATCCTGCTGGCAGGTTGCCCTCAGTCGGCCTGAATTCCAAAATCCTGGGTCCTGCATCAGCTGCTGTCGCCCCTTCCCTGACGTCAGGTCGTCAGGGATATAAAAGATGTGGCCGACGCCATTTTCTTTAGTTTTTCTTGCCCCAGATGTCAGGTGCCCCCTAAAAGGGTAGCCAAAATTTATATATATATATATATATATATATATATATATATATATAAATACATGCACCAATATAAACTTTACCTTCCTCTACAAGCAAATACACCACAAAGGTTGTATAAATCAAAGAAGGAAAGATAGGTTCCATCAGAAGAAAGGGGGATGGCAGGTGGGTAACCTGGACTGCAACACTGAATACACTCGAACATCTACATTTATGGTAAGTGTACACAACTGTACTATGTTCTTCGTGTTTCACTGTTGCAGTCATTACATTTGGGTAGAGTCCCAAAGCTACGGTTGGGAGGCTGCAGCTAAACAGCGTTAGGAGCGGCTATGAGGCCCTGCAGAACTGCAGTGGCAAAGCCTGCCCTGGATTTAGAGTAAAGTGCCAGATGATAGTGATTTGTAAAGGTGTGCACTGAACTCCAAGTAGCAGCCTCTAAAATGTCCTTGGTTGGTACTCCCCTGAGAAAGGCTGCTGAAGTGGCTGCAGCTCTGGTTGAATGTGCCATAATGCCCTTGGGCACTGGCTTGCCATAGTGTAAGTAGCAGAAACGAATGCAATGGCCTATCCACTTTGAAATAGTCTGCTTCGAAATAGCCTTTTCTTGTGATCCTGCAGCATATGCCACTAGTAATTGCTCTGTCCTTCTGAAAACTTTGGTTCTGTCCAAGTAGAAACTAAGCTGTCTGTGTACGTCCAAAGAATGCATAATTCTCTCCCCCTTGTTCTGTGGATTTGGATAAACCACCAATGATGAGAGGTTGACGTCAGTACACCCTAACATGGAGGTTAGTCAGCAGGAACACATGAGTCCATCGGCTGATAAAGGTGAAGCGTTTGTAGCCATGGGAGCGAAACCTAAAACTACAGCCACAGCTTTTAGCAAAACTTTTCCTATGCTACCGGCTCCTGTCCGCAAGAAGAACTCGCGCAAATGGAGTGTGTCGCAGTACAACGGTCAGAAGAGACGGAGAGTCTCGGGATGACTGTGGGTGATGTCAATATTGTTTTTAACATATCTGGCTATGAACTTAATGATTTACAGATGCAAGTACTGAACAAAGGTTTAACATTTATACCGGACACTTTGTCCGAACATAGTCAAGTTGTTTTAGATGTTTTTAACTTTGCTAGAAATGTGATGTTAAAGCAAATGTTTAAAGGGAATAACATGTCTGAAACAAACATTAAGTTTAGACAGCCGAGTGAGTATATGCCGTTTTTCAGTCCTGCCATGTCAGTTTTTGTCAAGATGTGTGAACATGATTTAGAACAGTATTTTAAGAATGACCGAAAGAAAAAATACTATAATTTATCTGGAGCACAGAGGTTGGCACTCAATGATTTGATGAATAATGAAAATATAATAATAAAACCAGCGGACAAGAGGGGTGCAGTAGTTGTCATGAATAAATAGTTCTATAGTACGAAATTGAAAATTTTGTTAGAGGATGAAGGAGCATTTATTAAGGTTTCTCCAGTCATGATTAAGAATTTGATAGAACAGGTGCATAATAATATTAGAAATCTGCACTTTGTAGGATTGATGGATCAAGAATTGAGAGACTTTTTATTAATTTTACATCCGATTGTACCTGAATTCAAAGCACTCCCAAAAATACATAAGAGTGCTGTGGACCCACCCCTAAGACCTATTGTGTCAGGTAGGGGCTGGGTCACTGAACATATATCAATTTGGGTTGAATGCGTTCTGAAACCTGTATTGAACCTCTATCCAAGAATATTGAGAGATACAGCACAATTTATTGGGTCTGAGTATTTGACGGAGATCAATGAGAAGAAATGCAGGTTTGTTACGTTGGATGTAAATAATCTTTTTACAGTGATTGACAATGCTTATGGAATAAAAGCGATAGAGAATGTATTGAGTAATAAAACTCAACATAACACTGACACTGTTTAAAGAATCTGTAAATTACTAAACACTGTGTTGGAATACAATGTATTTATGTGTCAAGGGATGTATTTTAGACAACAGCAGGGTGTTGCCATGGGCACACCCTGTGCTAACTCATATGCCAACTTAGAGTTGGCATATTGGGAGGATAGTACCATATTTGAGGTTAGACATGCATGGTCCAACAAGTTACATTTTTATGCAAGTTTTGTGGACGATATTTTCTTTTTATGGGATGGCACGGAACAGGAATTAAAGGCCTTTATAATGTACTTAGAAGGGAGTTCAGAATTTTTCAGATTTTCAGTCAATTATTCTGAACTAACATTAGATTTTTTGGATGTAAGATTAACCAAAAAGGAGGGACGTGATGTAGAGACATAGCTGTACAGAAAAACTTGCTGGCGTAACAACCTGCTTACTTATGATAGTATGCACCCACGCCATACCTTTGACAATATTGTCAAGGGACAGATTTGTAGGATTTCAAGACTCTGTAGTGAGGATGCCAAATTTCAGGAAGAAGTAGATAATTTCCATGATAACTTGATACAGAGGGGGTATAAATGGGACAGGATAGAACCTTTAATTGAACATAGTAAGATCAAATGTAATAGTACAGCTAAACACTGGCTATACAAAGAGAATGGAGATATAAAAGATAAACAGATAACTCCATCAGTCTGTAAAGAAAGAAATAAGATGGTGCTTACTTATAGCAGCGATGTGGGTAATATATGTGAGATTATTAAACATCATTGGCAGGTACTACACACGGATCCTAAACTCAGAGAGATTTTAGACCTTACACCTAATTTTGTATTTAGAAAAAATAGGAGTTTGAAAGATATACTTTGTAAAGAACCCAAAAATTGTTTAAAATGCATCCCTAGTATCAACAAGAAGGGCACTTTTCCGTGTCATCACTGTAAAGCAATTCAGTACATTTTACAGAAATAAATATTTGTGCATCCAAGGGCAGACAAACAGTATGTATTTAGAGGCTATGCTGATTGTAGGACACAATCTGGTATACATAGCAGTCTGTCAGAAATGTGAAGTATACTATGTAGGCAAAACGAATACTATGTTCAAGACAAGGATATTTCAGCACTTGTCAGATACTAAACATTGTAATGAACATAATGCATTGGCACATGTAAAAATGAACATGGATCATACTTTTTTATTCATGGCAATACAGGTGATTACTCCTAATGTCAGGGGTGGTGATTTATTTAATGATATGAAATGTGCTGAGACTAGATGAATTGTAAGATTAGGGGCAGATAAGCCACCAGGTATAAATGCTATTGTACCTTTAAAACCCATCCTCAAGAAAAGGAGGGTAAAATACTGAAATCTGGTTGGTTGTTATGTATTTTAAATATGCATCTGTGATGTTCTTTGTTATATGAAGGGCAGGTAGCCTGAAAGCTCTTATGGAAGATTTTATCTTTGGTTTTATCGAATAAAAGTTTTTGACCGGCTCTACTTGGAGTTCTCTGCCTTATTGTTATTTCTCTGGATTTGGATAAAAAGTTGGCAGATGAATAATTTGGTTAAGAGCCACACTGGACACCACCTTAGGCATAAATGTTGGGTTTGTCCTCAGAGAGACCCTGTCTGGATAAAAAATGATAAAAGGTTCCACAGCCATGACAGCCTGTAGCTCTGAAACTCGTCTTGTAGAAGTTATTGCTAGGAGCAGAGCTGTTTTCCAAGATAAAAACTTTATGTCAGCAGTATCAGCTGGCTCAAAAGGAGGCAGGGTGAGTTTTTCCAAGACATAGTTGAGGTCCCATGCAGGCATTGGTGATCTCCTTGGAGGCCTTAAATTTTTGGCTCCTCTGAGGTACTGCTTTAATAAGGGATGAGAAAAGATTGGTGGCTCTGTATTGTAATGAGCCGAAATGGCAGAGGCATGAATTTTAATAGATGAAAAAGATAGGCCTTTGTCCAGCATCTCAGTTAAGTATTGCAAAATCTGAGGAATATTTGGCACAGCTGTATCCAGTTCCTTGTGCCTGGTTCCAAGCACAGAATCTCTTCCATTTTCCAGCATACGTTTTCTAGTACTAGGGCTTCTGGCTTCCAAAATGACATCCATCACAGCTTTACTCAGAGGTGTGTTTTGTATGACTACATTATTCGCCATGCTGCCAGGTTTAAAGTCCTGAGTTGGCTGTGCAGGATCTGATTGTTTTGCTGGGACAGTAGATGAGGTATTTGAGGTAAGGTCCAAGCTGGGCATTGAGACAAGTTCCTTAGCATTGGATACCAGTACTGGCGGGGCCAGTCTGGGGCAATCAGTATCATCTGTGGCTTCTCCTGTCTGACCTTTAGGAGTACCTTGTGGAGGAGAGGCAGTGGGGGAAAGGTATATACTGAAAGATTTTTCCAGCTGAAAGATAGGGCGTCCACTTTCCATGCTTGTCTGTGATAAATCCTTGTGCAGAATCTTCTTAGTTGGTAGTTGTGAGGGGAGGCGAATAGATACATGTCCGGACATCCCCATTTCCTTGTTATCATGCTGAAGACTTGTGGATCCAGCTGCCACTCGTGGGAACCCATGAGGTTTCTACTTAGTCTGCCAGAGTATTTTTCCTTTCTGGCAGGAATTGTGCCTGCAGATGTACTTGGTAAGTCAATGCTGTGTCCCACAAAGTCATGGCTAGTCTGCAAAGGGGGTAAGAATGTGTGCCCCCCTGCTTGTTTATATACCACATGACCGTGTTGTTGTCTGTCTTTATCAGTAGTTGTCCCGGATGAAGTAGGTCCTTGAAGGCTGTCAGGGCATTTTGAACAGCTAGCATCTCTTTTTGATTGAAATGTAGATGCATTTGGTTTGAAGTCCATGTGCCCTGAATGCATCTTCCTGCCATGTGGGCCCCCCAGGCATAATCTGATGCATCCGTTGTAGTGTCTGCCTGGCTGGGGGTAATCTGAATGGCTGTCATTTGTTTTGGTGACAAGCCTTTGCCCACCATCGAAACTCCTGTTGCAGGCAGGGAATGAGAGTAATCATAGTTTCCAGGCTGTGGCAATGTTGAGTCCAAACACTTTTTAGGTATCATTGAAGTTTCCTCATATGCAGTCTTGCATATGGAATTAGTAGGATGCAGGATGCCATGAAGCCCAAAGCCTGCAGAATTTTTCTTGCAGATAACTGGGCCTTTGTTGCCAACATTTTGAAATAGGTAGTCAGCTGCCTTTGTTTGTCTGGCATGTGATAAGCCATCTGGGCAGTTGTATTTAAGCTTGCACCCAGGAATATTATCTCTTGAGAGGGTACTAGTTTTGATTTATTTTCGTTGACTGTGTACCCTAGGCATGTTAGAAGTCTTTTCACAAACGCCAGATGTTGTAGAAAAATGTCCTTGTTCTCTGCTTGAAATAGACAGTCGTCCAAGTAAGGATATATTTGTATTCCTCTTTGTCTGCAGAATGCAATTACTGGTGCCAGGCACTTTGTAAAGACCCTGGGCGCAGTAGATAAGCCAAAGGGCAGTGCAGAGAATTGGTAATGCATTGATCCAGCCTTGAATTTGAGGTATCTTTTGCATATTTGTCTGATTGGGACATGCAGGTATGCCTCTTTTAGGTCTAGTCACAAGCCAATTGTTCTTGCCCAGCATGGGCAGAAGCTGCAGCAAAGTTAACATCTTGAATTTTGGTATATCCAGGAATGTGTTCAGAATAGATAGGTCCACTATTGGCCTCCAGGCCTTGTCCTTTCTGGGTATCAAGAACAGTCTTGAGTAAAATCCTTGTCTCTGCTCTCGCTCTGGTACTTGTTGAATGGCCCCCATTTCCATCAGGGATGAGACTTGTTTTTGTGCCTCTGCCCACTGATTTTGTGGCAGATGTGGCCAGCCGTTTGCCTTTGGCAGGGTATGGAAATGGAACTTGTAGCCCTGTGACACGATATTTAGAACCCACTTGCCCTGGGTTATGATGTGCCAATTTTGAGAAAAAAATGCTAATTTTCCCCCTAAGGGTGCTGCCAGGAGATAAGTGATTGGTGCAGGCAGGGGGAAGTCATTGGGACTGTTTCCTGTATGGTTGTGATTTGTCTACTCCAACTTTGGAGGTAGAAGCACCCCATTGCTTTGACCTGTATGAATTGTGCGCCTGGGATCTGCCTCTAAGGCATCTGGATCTGCCCCTTTGAGGTCCGTCTGACACAGGAAAGGACCAATTATTTGTTGGCCAGTGTCTACTAAACCTAGGTGGCTGTACTTGTAAAAATCTTTGACAGTTTGCTTTGTCCTCCATTTTCTTTAACACCTCTTCTGCCTTAACACCAAACAAAGCATCATGCTGTAAAGGTGCATCTAATAATTTAACTTTGACATGATCAGGCAGATTTTGTTCCTTTAACCAAGCATGCCTCCTAATTACAGAAACTGTAACTGCGGACCTGCAGGAGGCCTCCAAAGAATCAAACCCACATTGCAAAGTATGCTTTCTAACTTGTTCAGCTGCATGCAATAAATCCTGCATTTCCTTGTTTTATGCACATTCAGAGTTTAACAACATTTTCTGTTTAAGCAATACCATGACATGCTGCTGATATTTGAGCATAAGAAACTGACAGTTTAAGGCCCTTATAGTCAAGTTGGCAGATGTGTAAACCTTTTTTCCCCATCTATCCAGTGCCCTAGAATCTCTGTCAGATGGGGTAGGGTTTTTTGCAGCGGAAGCCTTAAAGTACAGTTTTGTACCTACCATAAATGTAGATGTCCGAACAGGATAGCATCTGCAGTCATAACAAATGGGTTGTCCTGTCGTCAGGCAGCCCTTCGGTCGGCCGGATTCCAAAGTCTGGGTCCGGCTTCGGCTGATGTCGCACTTCACCCGACGTCATCTCTGCTGGTCTTCGGGTATAAAGGCATCAGCCGACGCCATTTTCCTCAGTGTTTCTTGCCCCAGATGCCAGTTGCCCACTTGGAAAGCTAAATTTTGGATAAATGCCAATGTTTCCAAAATAGTAGAAGGCAAACAAACAAAATAAGCATGTATGTACATATATACAAACAAATACACCATATGAGACTCCCCCCAGCTAGCTATTAGGAGGGTAAATACCCTAGGAGTACCACAGAGGGGAAAGAGGGTGGGTAATCCTGACTGCAGATGCTATCCTGTTCGGACATCTACATTTATGGTAGGTACAAAACTGTACTATGTCCTTCAAGGATGCATCTGCAGTCATAACAAATGGGTAGAATACCATAGCCAAACTAGGGGAGGAGGAAGAAGAATTATGGTGTAGTTAGGATCCCTTGCAATACAGCAGTGGCAAACCCTGCTCGGGATCTAGAGTATAGAGGTAAATTATAATGCTTGGCAAATGTATGCACGGAGGTCCAAGTAGCCGCCTCAATAATGTCCTTGGTTGCCACTCCTCGTAAGAAAGCTGTGGTAGTGGCTGTAGCCCTTGTAGAATGAGGTCTTATGTTCTGTGGAATTGGTTTTCCATGGTAGGAGTAACAGAATCTTATGCAATTTCCTATCCATTTGGAGATTGTCTGTTTGGAAATTGCTTTTCCTTCCCTTCCTGTTGCATAGGCTACTAAAAGCTGGTCAGTTTTCTGTTACCTTTGGTTCTGTCCAGGTAGTAGCGTAACTGTCTATGTACATCCAAGGTATGCAGCAGTCTTTCCACCGTGTTCAGTGGATTGGGAAAGAAGGTAGGTAGGTGGATTGCCTGGTTTAAAGACACTCTGGATACCACCTTAGGCATAAATGTAGGATTAGTTCTCATGGACACTCTATCTTGATGGAAGATTAGGAAGGGTTGTACTGCCATTAAGGCCTGTAGTTCCGAAACCCTTCTTGCTGAAGTAATTGCCAGTAGGAAAGCAGTTTTCCATGATAGGTGTTGAAGATCTGCTGTTGCTGCTGGTTCAAATGGAGGGAGTGTCAATTTTTCTAGCACAAAGTTCAAGTCCCATGCTGGTAATGGTGGTTTCCTAGGAGGTTTTACATTATTGATCCCTCTGAGGAACTGCCTGAGAAGAGGATGCGAAAAGACAGGTGGATCGAAGCTGTATTCTGCTGAAATAGCTGATGCATGTATCTTGATGGAGGAATAGGACAGGCCTGTATGTAGAAGCTCTGCCAAGTACTCCAGGATGTTAGCAATATCTATGTTCGACACATCTTTTCCTCTTTCAGTACTCCAAATGACAAACCTTTTCCATTTTCCTGCATAGTTCCTTCTTGTTGAAGGTCTGCGGGCTTCAAGAATAATGTCTTTAACCCTTTGGGATAAGTCTGGGTTAGTTGCTGTTATGTGATGTTCCAGGCAGTCAATTGCAAGGTTTTTAGGTTTGGGTGCATGATGTTGTAGTTGTTCTGAGTTAACATCAAAGACATCAGGGGTATTGACCACATTCTCCCCTGAGACATGCTCCTCAGCAATGGATACCAGTGTTGTCTTGGCCAATTCGGAGCTATCAGAATTGTCCTTGGACGTTCCTCTTTGATTTTCAGTAGTACCTTGTGCATCAAAGGAAGAGGTGGAAATGCATATGCTGTCAGGCCTTTCCAACTGAAGGATAGAGAGTCCACCTTCCATGCAAGTGGGTGGTATGTCCTTGTGCAGAATTTTTGAGCTGGTGATTGAGTGGGGATGCGAATAGGTCTATTTGTGGCATTCCCCATTTCTTTGTGATGGCCTTGAAGATGTCCGGGTGTAGCATCCATTCGTGAGCATCCGAGGTGGTTCTGCTTAACATGTCTGCTAGGGTGTTTTCTTTTCCCGGCACAAATATTGCCTGTAACTGGATGTTGTAGCTCAGAGCCATATTCCAAAGGTCCAGAGTCATCCTGCATAGGGGGTATGAATGAGCGCCTCCCTGTTTGTTGATGTACCACATGACTGTGGTGTTGTCTGTCCTTATCATTAAATGGCCTTCTTTGAGGAATGGTCTGAATTTCTGGATTGCTAGTTTTACTGCCAGCATTTCTTTTTGGTTTATGTGCAGGTGCAGCTGGTCTGGAGTCCACAATCCTTGTATGCATTTGTCCAACATGTGCGCCCCCCAGCCGAGGTCTGAGGCGTCCGTTGTGATGGTTTGGCTAGCTTGAAAGTTGTGGAATGGCAAGCCTGGGTTTGACTGGCATGCTTGAGCCCACCATAGGAACTCTTGTTTCAGGCATGGGATTATTGGAATTTCGGTTTCTAAGCTGTGCCTGTGTTGAGACCATAAATTCTTTAGGTACCACTGTAGCTTTCTCATATGCAGTCTGGCATGGGGTACCAGGATTATGCATGATGCCATAAAGCCCAAGGCCTGCAGTACTTTTCTTGCTGTTAGTTTGTTCTGCTTTGTTAATGCCAAGAAGTAAAGAGGGAGTTGTTCTTGTTTTTCTGCAGTTAGGAATGCCATTTGTTTTACTGTGTCCAATTCCACACCCAAGAATGCTCTTGTCTGGGATGGTATCAGTCTTGACTTTTTTAAATTGACTGTGTATCCCAGGGCTTGTAGTAAGCAAATGACTCTTTGTAAATCTGTTGTCAGCTTGCTTTTGTTGTCCGCTTGTAACAGGCAGTCGTCCAGGTATGGATAAATTTGGATTCCCTGTAGCCTGCAATGAGCGATTACTGATGCCAGGCATTTTGTGAATACTCTGGGCAGTAGATAAGCCAAAGGGCAATGCTGAGAATTGATAATGCTCTGATCCTGCAAGAAATCTGAGGTATCTTCTGCAATTTGGTCGTATGGGGACGTGCAGGTATGCCTCCTTGAGATCTAGAGTTACCAGCCAACACTCCTTGCCCAGCATGGGAAGAAGTTGCTGTAGGGTCAGCATTTTGAATTTTGGGACAATGATGAATGTGTTTAAGACGGACAGGTCGAGAATAGGTCTCCAACTTTTCTCTTTTCTTGGTACTAGGAAGAGTCTGGAGTAGAATCTTTTGCCCTGTTCTGTTATTGGTACTCTTTCCACAGCTCTCATCTTTGTTAATTGAGCTATCTGCTTTAGAGCTTCTGTTTTTTGATTTGGAGGTAGGTTTGGCATTCCTCTTTTTACTGGTAAGGTGTGGAAGTGGAACCTGTAGCCTTGGTCTATGGTTTGCAAAATCCATTTGTCTTTTGTGATATAGTGCCAATTTTTCGAAAATAAGGCTAACTTTCCGCCTAAAGGTGCTGCTATTTGCTCCCTGGTAGGCGGTGTCTGAGCCAAGTCACTGTGATTGTCCTGTTGCAGTGGCAGTGGTTGTGTCTGTGCCTCGCTGGTTACTGCCTTGCCACTGGCGTCCTCTGTAGGCACCTCCTCTGGATTGATTTCTGCCTCTAGAGCGTCTATTCCTGCCTCTTTGAGATTTTGAGGAGTCTGGAAAGGACCAATTTTTGGCAGGCCAGTTCCTGCTAAACCTTGGGGGCTGAACCTGTAAGAAATCCATAACTGTTTGTACAGATTTTGCCTTCTCTTCCATTTTCTTCATTACTTGCTGAGCAGGGGTACCAAATAGACTGGCCTTATCCATAGGAGCATCTAACAGCTTTGCTTTAACATGATCCGCAAGACCTGTTCTTTCAACCATGCATGCCTTCTTATCACTGTGCCAGTCATGGCTGATCTAAATGAAGCCTCCAGTGCATCATAGCCACATTTTAAGGAATGGTTACTAACCTGCTGAATGTTATTCACCATTTCTAAAACATATTTCTCATCTAAGGAGTCATCAGAGGACAGCTTCTTAGTTAACTGATCAAGCATAAACTCTTGGTATTGGATCATATGAAACTGACAGTTTAAAGCTCTAGCTGAGAGAGTAGCAGAGGTGTAAACTTTTTCCCCATCTCTAAGGACCTGGATTTCCTTTCAGCAGGGAGAGGGTTTTTTGCTGAGGTCGAGGCTACTGCCTTAGGCCCCTGGGATATAGTCTCAGGATCTGCAAGAGGGGCCTTGTATAGGTGGTGATGAGTGTCTGGCACCCTGTAAAATCTATCTGGTTTGGCAGGGGCTGGAGGTAAAGTATCAGGAGCAGTGCAAACATCATTAAATGCATCATCCACAACAGGCAGAACTGGAGGTATAGCTAAGGGCCTATGTTGTGGTAAGTGCAGAAAGGTCCTAAGCCTTTTTCTTGAATCTGAGTAATCTTGTCCCTGCCATTGGAAATGTTCTCTCATGGCATGTAAGGTTTCTCCAAAGGAAAATTCCTCTGGTGGAGAGGCAGATGGAATGGATTCTTCAGCATCGGAATCTTCATAAGTAGAAAAAGGAGCCTCTGGCTGATCTGTAATGTCTGAGTCATCCGAAGAATCATCAGAGGACACTGGCTCGGGGGGCTCTGCTCTAGGTCTCTTTTCTGGAGGCTGAGAGGCCCTGTCTGGGTGAGATTGGGATCCCCTAATTAAGGATATTAAATCCTCTGCCAGAGTAAGCATTTGTTAACTAGAAGTGGGCCTGTGTGAGGGGGGGCTACAGGCACTTGCGAACTGCTTCTGTTTCGGGCACCACGCGGCAAGAAAGACTAAAGAAAATGGCGTCAGCCGCATCTTTTATACCCCTGATGACCTGACGTCAGGGAAGGGGCGACAGCAGCCGACACAGGACCCAAGACTTTGGAATTCAGGCCGACTGAGGGCAACCTGCCAGCAGGATTACCCAAATGTAATGACTGCAACAGTGAAACACAAAGAACATCTCCAGGTAGCAGTTTCTAGGATGCCCCTGGTAGGGATGCTTCTGAGAAAGGCTATAGAGGTAGATGCAGCCCTGGTTTGAGTGGGGTCTGATCCCCTGTGGGACAGGTTTTCCATGGTGCTTGTAGCAGAAATGAATGCAATGGCCTCTCCATTTGGAAATGGTTTGCTTTGAAATAGCCTTCCCCTTTGCCCCTGCAGCAAATGCCATCAGCGGTTGTCCAGATTTTCTTTGAGGTATAGTCCTGTCCAAGTAGAATCGAAGCTGTCTGTGCACATCTGAGTGCAGTATCCACTCCACTTTGTTCTGTGGATTAGGAAAGAAGGTTGGAAAATGAATGGACTGATTAAGGGCCACACTGGATACCACCTTGGGCATGAAGGAGGGGATTGGTCCTGAGGGACACCCTGTCCGCATGAAAGATGATGAAAGGCTCCACTGCCATAAGGGCCTTTAATTCAGATACCCTTCTTGCTGAAGTAATTGCTAAAAGGAAAGCGGTTTTCCAAGAAAGGAATTTTAAGTCTGCAGTAGCAGCTGGCTCGAAAGGGGGAAGAGTGTGTTTCTCCAATACAAAATTAAGGTCCCAGGCTGGAGTTGGAGCTCTCCTGGCTGGTTGTAAGTTTTTTGCCCCTCTGAGGAACTACTTGCGCAGTGGATGAGAGAAGAGGGGAGGTTCTGTGTTATAATGAGCCGAAATGGCTGAGGCGTGAATTTTGATGGAGGAGAAGGAAAGGCCCTTGTGAAGCATCTCGGTTAAGTATTGTAAAATCTGAGGGAAATTGGGCACTGCTGTGCTCATCCCTTGAGATTGGTTCCAAGCACAGAATCTTTTCCATTTTTCAGCATAAGATTTTCTAGTACTAGGCCTCCTTGCCTCTAAAATTATATCCATCATTGGTTTACTGAGGGGATGGTAAAGGAGAGACTAGGTAATTAGTCAGGCTGCTAGGTTCAGTGTTTGAAGCTGGGGGTGCAGAATCTGGTTCTCCTGCTGAGACAATAGGGTAGGAGTCTGAGGCAGGTGCCATGGGGCCAACACAGTGACACACTGCGCAAGAGGGGGTACACCAGTGTTAGCATGGCAAGTCTGGTGCAATCAAAATCATCCTTAGGTTTGTCTTGTTTAATCTTTAGTAGTACTTTGGAGAGCAGAGGCAGACGAGGAAAGGCATATACTGATAGTTTTTTTCAGCTGAAGGACAGAGCACCCACTTTCCAAGCTTGCTTGTGGGGAGTCCTTGTGCAAAATTTGTCCAACTGATAGTTCTGGGGAGAGGCAAACAGGTCTATATCTGGGCTCCCCCATTTGCTAGTCAACATGTTGAAAATCCTTGGTTCCAGTTTCCCCTCGTGTGGGTCCATGAGGTTTCTGCTTAGTTCGTCTGCCAGTGTATTTAGTTTTCCTGGCAGGAATTGAGCTTGTAGATGCACTTGGTAGCTCAGGGCTGTGTTCCACAATGCCATGGCTAGTCTGCAGAGGGGGTAAAAATGTGTACCCCTCCTGCTTGGTGTTGTCCATCTTTACCATTAATTGCCCTGGAAGAATGTGGTCCTTGAAGGCTGTCAGAGCATTCTGCACAGCTAACATTTCTTTCGGATTGATATGCAAGTGCATTTGATTTGGGTTCTATTTGCCCTGAATGCACTTCCCTGCCAGGTGAGCCCCCCATGCATAGTCTGATGCGTCTGTTGTTAGGGTTTGGGTGGCAGGGGGTAGTGTGAATGGAAATCCCTTGTTTTGGTGGCAGACTTCTGCCCACCAAAGGAACTCTAGGCGTAGGCAAGGTATGATAGGAATCATTGCTTCCAGATCCTGAGAATGTTGACACCACAGGCTTTTTAGATACCATTGTAGTTTCCTCATATGCAGTCTTGCATATGGAATTAGAAGAATGCAGGAGGCCATGAACCCCAAGGCTTGTACGATTTGCCTTGCAGATAGCAGGGTTTTAGTGGCCACTTGTTTGAATTAGGTTGTCAAATGAATTTGTTTCTCTGGCGTGAGAAAAGCCATCTGTGAAGTTGTATTCAAGCTTGCTCCCAGGAATATAATTTGTTGACGGTATTAGGTGCGATTTCTATTTGTTTATGGTGTACCCCAGACAAGTTAGCACCCTTTGTACAAATGCCAGATGATTCAAAAGTATGTCCTGGCTTTCTGCCTGAATAAGACAATCGTTCAGGTATGGGTATATCTGAATATTTCTTTTCCTTCAAAATGCAATGACTGGAGCTAGGCACTTTGTGAAAACCCTGGGCGAAGTAGAGAAGCCAAACGGCAGTGCAGAGAACTGATAGCGCATGTAGCCTGCTTTGAAGAGTAGGTATCTTCTGCAAGATTCCCCGATTGGGATGTGCAGGTATGCTTCCTTTAAATCTAGTGTTGCCAACCAGGCGTCTTTGCCTAGCATAGGGAGCAACTGGTGAAGAGTCAGCATCTTGAATTTTGGAATCACCAAAAAGGTGTTTAGAGTACACCGCTCCAAGATAGAACACCATGAATTGTCTTTTCTGGGTACCAGGAAAAGTCTCGAGTAGAAACCTTGTCCCTTTTCCTCTTCTGGTACCAAATGAATAGCCCCCATGCTTAAGAGAGAAAGTACTTGCTTTTGGGCCTCTGCCCAATGATTTGTGGGTAGATCTGGCCAACCACTTGGAGTTGCTAACGTGTGGAAGTGAAATCTGTATCCCTGGGATACTACATTTAAACCCATTTGTCCTGGGTAACGAGTTCCCAGTTCTTTGCATGAAGAGCAATCTTTCCCCCCAAAGGGGCAGTCAGTTGAGAAGTGCTTGGCAGTTTTAAAAAGAAGTCATCGAGACAGTTTACCATAGGGGGGAGTTTAACTATCCCCAGATTTGGAAGTGGAGGCCCCCTACTGCTTAGTCATGAGCGTACCCTGGGACTGAAGCCTGGGAGCTCTGCTGGATCTGGGTTTGGACTAAGAAGGTCTGGAAGAGGCAGGAAAGGACCAATTCTTGGAAGGCCAAGCCTACTAAACCTTGGAGGTTATACCTGTAAAAAAATCTTTAACAGTTTACATAAATTTAGCTTTTTCCTCCATCTTTTTAAGAACTTCTTCTGCCTTGTTGAAAAACAGGCGGTCCTGGTTTAAGGGAGGATCCAGTAATTTCACTTTAACATGATCTGGCAAGGATTGCTCCTTAAGTCAAGCATGCCTTCTTAGTACAGACCCACAGGAGCCCTGCAAGATGCCTCTAGTGAATCAAAACCACACGGCAAAGTATGTTTTCCAACTTCTTCAGCTGAATGCAGTAAATCCTGTACATCCTTATTTTCAGCACAATCCGGAATCAACATCATTTTCTGTTTAAGTAATCCGATAATATGCTGCTGATACTTCAACATATGAAACTGGCAGTTTAAGGCCCTAATAAGTGTATACCTTCTTACCCAATCCATCCAGCACCCTGGAGTCTCTTATCAGAGGGGGTAGGATTTTTGGCAGTAGTAACTTTAATGCCCTTGGGTCCCTGTGAAATAGTCTCGGGATCCGCAGTAGGATTTTTAAAAAGGAACTTATGAGACTCAGGGACCCTGTAATATCTATCAGGTTTTCTGGGAGCAGGAGGTAAAGAATCAGGGGCCAAGCTAGATTCCGAAAAGGCATAATCAACAATGTCTAGTACAGGAGGTATGGCTAAAGGCCTGTACTGGGGCAGGAGTAATAAATCCCTAAGCCTCTTTTTAGAATCAGAGAAATCCTGACTTTCCCAACGAAAATGCTCCCTGAGGGTATGCAACGTTTCACCAAAAGAAAAATCCTCTAGGGGGGATGCAGAGGGATTAGAGTCCTCAGCATCAGAATCGTCATAGGCAGATAAGGGAAATCCTGGTCATCAGAGGAAACAGAAAATTGAGAATCCTGGTCAGAAGTATCACAAGCAAACTCAGTCCTAGGTCTCTTAGAGGGGGAAGGTTGGCTTTCCCTGATTAAAGTAATGATGTCTTAGTTCTGATGAAGTCTGTATAAGTAAGACGAAACCTAGGTCAACTTGTCGAACGGTTTGTGGATTTATTTGTGTGTCCAATAAATGGTTTATTTAAGAAGTTCCCTTGGTTGGACTGATTTGGGCTGGTCGAGTTTCCGTGTACGAATATTGGTTATTCAGTTTATTTGACTTTAAAGTAATAAGGTCTTCAGCCATTCCTATCATTTGTTATTTTAGGCATAGAGGCCTGGTCATGCAGTCTGGGCGTCAGTTTTCTAGGCATGGTTCGAGATTTAGGCCTTGAAGAAGAAGATGGCATCGGTTTAATACACAAGTCAGTAGGCCTGAATACACCCTCAGAAGCCGGTGCCTGCACAGCAGCTCCAGACCCATCCAAGGTAGAGACATCCACAGGTTCCACAGTTGAAGCATCTCGCGGCATACCGGACTCAGAATTGGTCTCAGTAGAGGCCTGCGAATCTGAAATAGCGGGTATCAGGAGCTGCAAAAGCGCCTCAGTGAGTATCGGCTAACTGGCGACTGGCTTAGGAGAAGTGTCGTCGGCAGCTTTGGACCTCGGCGGCCTGTCTCTGTCTCTATCTTTGCGTTTTCTTGGAATGTCGGTACTCGGATGGCTTACCAAAGACATAGCGGGATAATTGAACCGAGCACCAAAATATTTAAAAGGGTAAATATACTGACGACGCATAGTTCGTGGTTTAAATAAGGCACAAAACCGACAGCGAGGTACGTCGTGGCCAGGGCCTAGGCAAGGACTACAGTACGAATGAAAATCTTTATGAGGTATTTGCTTTCCACAAGTAATGCAATTATTTACTTTTACTGACATCAGCTTAGAGCAAGAAAATGTTTCCCCAACGGGGTACTTAGCTTTTAGTTGAAGACTTCGGTTCTGAAACTCGAAAATGAAAATTTCAGGAGTCAGCCAACCGGCACCTGCGAACTGCTTCTGCTTCGGGCACCGCACAGCAAGAAAGACCGATGTAATGGCTTCGGCTGCATGTTTTAAACCCCTAATGACCTGACATCACGAAAGAAGGGACAGCAATCGACGCAGGACCCAAGACTTTGTTAATCAGGCTGACTGAGGGGCTACTGCAAGCAGATAACCCAAATGTGATGACTGCAACAGTGAAACATGGAGAACATCCAGTGGAACCTCGGCGGAGCTGGGGTCCCTTCCCTTTTGCAGACACCATTTTCCAAATCTTTCCCATTTAACCACGTAAGATTTTCTGGTGGTAGGTTTCCTTGCCTCCCTTAGGACTGAAAGCACGTCCTCCAAATAGTGGTGTCTGAAAGGAATCAAAACTTTATCACCCACACAGTCAGAGGCAACATCTGTACCTGTGGGTGTAGGAGAGTTCCTTTGTCTTGTGACAGTAGGTCCACCTTGTAGGGTAACTTGAACTGATTGCCCTTGGCTAGTTTGTGAAGTAGGGGGAACCAGTGCTGCCTTGGCCAGTAGGGAGTCATTAACAAGATTTTTGGTTTGCCCTTCTGGATTTTCAGGACGACTTACTGAATCAGTGGGAATGGTGGGGGAGGCATAAAGGAACTTCCCCTCCCAAGAGATGCTGAAAGCGTCCACTCTCCATGCAAGAGGGGAGTGGGTTTTTGAGCAGAAGCTCTGCAGTTGCCTGTTTTGGGGGGAGGCAAACAGGTCTATTTGTGGAGCACCCCACCGGTGAACTATGTCTAAGAAGACCTCCCTTTTTAGCATCCATTCATGTTGAGGAGAGGAGGTCCTGCTCAAGAGGTCTGCTTGGTGGTTGTCCTGTGATGGGATGCAGATCACCTGTAGGACTAAGTTGAGCCGGGAGGCTATGTCCCATATTAGCAGGGATAGACTGCACAGCAGATAGGCCTTTGTTCCTCCCTGCTTTGTTGAGGTGTTGTTGGTAACCATCTGGAGCACCCCTGGAACAAGAGGGGGGAGTTTGTAGAGCTAAGAAAATTGCTGTAATTTCCCTGATATTGATGTGTGTGGCCTGAAGAGAGGGAGGCTACTTCTCCTGAATCTTGTAAGAGGCCAGAGTTGCTCCCTAACCTGAATCTGAGGCATCTGTATGCATAACTTGGGTTGGGATGGGGTGCTGTAGTGGGAGCCCTGGGTTCAATTTCACTTGATGGATCCAGCAGTTGATTTCTGTTTTCAGACAGGGAAGGAGGAGGATGGCTTGCTCTAGGGGATGTAGGTGCTGGGACCAGGTGTTCTTCAGGAACCACTGCAGCTTGTGCATGTGCATTCTTGCCAGAGGTAGCATGGGGAAGGTTGCTGCCATCAAACCCAAGAGGTGAGGAAAATGCCTTGCTGACATCTTTCGGGATAGTAAAGCTTCCTGGAAGTGGGAAGTTAAAGACAGAACCTTGTCCTGAGGTAGAAAGATCCTCCTTGTGTCTGTTCTGATTCAGCAGCCGAGAAAAATCCTGTCCTGGCTAGGGATCAGAGAGGATTTGGGGAGGTTGATGGTGAATCCTAGGTTCTGCAGAAGGGACATGGTGAAATATAGATGGCTTAGTCGAGCATCCCTGGACTCTGCCAGAATCAGGATGTCATCCAGATAAGGGTAAATTTGTATCCCTTGAGTTCTGCAGAAGGCAATGGCTGGGGCCAAGCACTTTGTAAAGACCTTGGGGGCAGTGGATAAACCAAAGAGCAAGGCAGTACATTGGAAATGAGAGGAAGGGCCAGAGAAACTCAGGAATTGCCTGTGGGGAACACCTAATGGGTATGTGCAGGTAGGTTTCCTTTAGGTCTAGGGTGACTATGAAGGCCTTGGCTGGAATGAGAGGCAGTAAGGTGGAGAGAGACAGCATTTTGAAGGACAGCACCTGAAGATGCAGGTTTAGAAAGGACAGATCAAACATGGGTCACCGGGGGCCATCTTTTTTGGGGACCAGGAAGAGATGGGAGTAAAACCCTTTTCCTTCTTGTCCTGGATGAATGGGCTCAATGGTGCCTAGTTGTAGAAGATCTGCCAGAACTTTTCGGGAAGGAAGGGATGCCTCTTTTGGGTAGCTTCTCTCCAGGATAGAAGTACCCTTTTTGGATAATGTTTAAGACCCACTGGTCTGAAGTGATGGATTCCCAAAGGGGAAGACAATGGGAAAGGCGGGCTGAGAGGGGGAGGTGGGCAAGGCAGTCACACATTACTGGGGCCTCCTCTGTCCTGAAAGGGCTGTCTGGGTTACTGAGGTACAGTAGAGGATCTGGAGTTAGTAGGTCTTCTGGCCCATCTCTTGGACCTGGAAGAGGAGGGCTGTGGAGTACGTCTTACAAATGTGGCTTTAGCATGGTAATTCCTGTAATATTTGGGTATGGGCAACGCCAGCAGGTGCTTAATTGCCCTGGAGCTCTTTGCTTTTTTCTTGTAGAGTTTTAAAAACGTCAGCGGATTGTTTTCTGAAGAGCACACTGTGGTCCAGAGGGGCGTCCAGGATTTTAGCCTTGAAGTCCTCAGTAGTGTACACCTTCTTCCCCATCCTATCCATGTACTTACTGGTCTTTGTCAGTGGGTAATAGATAGGCAGAAGACAGCAGTCTGGATTGCTTCTCTGCTGTGGTGGCAAAAATAGCTGTGTCCGCCAAGGGTAGCTTAACTAAGAATTTCTGGTCCTCTGGTACTTTATAGAAGCGGTCAGGATGCTTAGGGGCCGGAGGATGGAAGTCAGGGGCCTTAGAGGCCGCATTGAAGCCATCCAAGTAAGCAGGCAGAACAGGGGCAACTGCTGAAGGGGAGGGTGATTCCACTTGCAGCAGTTCAAAGTACCTTTTTTGGGTGTCAGTCATTTGGGAAGTGTCCCATTTAAAGTAATCCTTCATCTTGGTGATGGTCTCACTAAACGTAATGTCCTCAGGGGGAAGAGAGTCTCTCTCCACAGATTCCTCATCTGGAGAGTAATATTCCTGGGGTGAGGCAATCGGGAAAACATAAGAAATTGACTCCTCTGATGAAGAGAAAGAAGAGACATGTTCTTCTTCCCTGACCTGAAGGGTTATGGATGGGAGGCAAGAAGCAGAGACAGGCCTAGGGCTCAGAAGAGGCAGGGTGGAAGTAGCTGAGGCTGAAGGCCTAAGGGCCATGAAAGCCTGCATGAGAGAGTAAGTGAAAGCCTGCCAATCTGGTGTAACTTCTGAAGAAGAGGAGGTATATTTAGTTTTCTGCTTCTTTTTGGCTGGAGAGGAAGTAGTGTGGCCTGGCCTCGGGTCTGGAGATTAGCACATCTGAAGTCTGGATCACTGCTGGAGGTACCACCGAAACTGGTTCCTCCTTGACCTGGATGGGTGTCGATGTCTGAGTTAGCTCCGAGGACGTGCCGGTCATCGGCTATGAAATGGCTTTCTCAAAGGACGTCGCTGCAGTCGACTGATCCTCCAAGCACGCCTCAACCCCTAGATCAGCAGTTGGCAGTGCGTTGGTAAGCAGAGTGGCAGGCGAAGAACGCCTAGGAAATTTGGCTTTCTTGCACGAAGATTCAGGTGCAGCCTCTGATGCAGAATCCATCCTAAGGGCTAACTGTTTGAGGCACTAGTTCTCAAGGTACAGATTTAACGCGGCTAGATGGCTGCGCAAGGTCTTAGGCATAAATGATTGACAAATAGCGCAGGAGGAGTGATCGTGTTCCCGGCCTAGGCAAAAAGCACAACTGTCATGTGTGTCCTTGTGGGGTATCTGGCGCCCGCAATGGCACTTTCCCTTTTTTTCCGGACATCAGCTAAAGGCTACAACAACCAAGCGTTAGCTATAACAATCATCAAAAATAAGAAAGTTTGAAACCCAACAGGCTACTTATCTTTAAGATGGGACGTCTGTCAAGAAGCGATCATACGAAACGAATGTTGTCTGCGGCTGCAAAGTTATGAGGATTGGGTGCGCAGATGTCACATTTAAGGCCCCCTGGTTTATGGCCCTACGTGTGATGTCCCATGCACACTACGGCAGCCAACCTGAAGCTTTTGTATAGAAGCCGACGTACGAGTCGCCTGAGAGCAGGAAATGCCACACCTAGAATACTGCAACATAGGAATAGAAGGACATCCTGTATTCTGCCTTGTTGCCATAGTTTGGGAAAAACACAGGCAAGTCAATGGATTGATTCTCAGAACATACCTTAGGAAGAAATGAAGAATTAGTTCTCAGGGACACTATCTGTGGAAAATCAAGTAGGGGGGACATATTGATAATGCTTGGAGTTCTGATACCCTCCTGCTAGATGTGATGGCTACTAAGGTTTTCCATGTTAGGAACTTTATTTATTTATTTACATTTTTTACGGAAGGACTGTGGCTAACCAAGTTTGCAGATGACTGCAAACTGGGCGCCATAATCAACTCTCCAGCCGACACAAGCATCCTCCAAAAGGGCCTCACAGAAACAGACAACTGGTGCCAGAGCCATGGCCTCAAGCTAAACGCCAAAAAGTGTATAGTCATCCCTTTTGGCAAAAACAAAGTGCCCACAAATTACCACATAGGTGGTAATCCATTAAGTACAGAAGAAGTCATTAGGGACCTGGGGACCCAAGTTGATAACAATCTCTCATTTGACAACCACGTGGCCAAAGTGGCTAGAAAAACATTTTATATAGCCCACCTAATCATGAAGAGATTCACATCTAGATCAGGGAGGTCATCGTGCCTTTACTCATCCCTCATCAGGCCCATAATTGAGTACAATGCCCCTTTTGGGATGTACCTTACCAGACAAACTGGAAAGACCCAAAATGTACCTCACCAAGAGGATCAAGGGGCTCAAACAGATGCCATATGCTGCCCGGTTAAAGAAACTCCAGCTCTACTCAGTGGCATACCGCCTGCTCAGAGGCGATCTGTGCCTGACGATAAAGCCATGTCCAACCCGAATTAATGGACATGCTGCACCTCATAAAATCAAATCCCATCGAGCTACGCTCGAGAGACTTGAACCTCAGCACTGAAATAAATAGGACATGCTGGAGGGACAGATTCATAACCCAGAGGCTCCCTTCACTCTGGAATAAAATCCCAGTCCAGGTTAGGCAGAGTCCCACATTGACTCTCTTCAAGAGGAATCTTGATGAGTGGATGGGAGATCGTAGGTTTACCCCGGCTATCACTTCTGTGTCACTGTTAGACAGAGGCACAGTATACTAACCTCAAAAAAAGGCATAGCAAAATTAATTTAAAATGGGTGGCGAAAGCCAAACACACTCTGGCTAGGCTTATAAATGCCCTAGGGCAGATAGCCTAGTATGAACCTATGAACCTATTTGTTGACCGGGAGAGCTCGACTGGATTAATGTCCATTTTCAGTGGAGGCCCGGGGAGAAAAGCTCCAGCATACAATTAGTCATACAAAAGTACAGTTGTGTACCTACCATAAATGTAGATGTTCGAGTGTATTCACTGTTGCAGTCATTACACTTGGGTTATCCTGCTGGCAGGCTACCTGCAGTCGGCCTGAATTCCAAAGTCTTGATCTGGCGTCGGTTGCTGTCACCTCTTCCCTGACACCAGTGCGCCAGGGGTATAAAAGATGCAGCCGATGCCATTTTCTTCAGTTTTTCTTGCCCCAGATGTCAGGTGCCCCCAAACTGGTAGGTTAAAAATTTATGCCAATAAGTATGCATGCCATAACATAAACATTTCCTTCATCTACAAGCAAATACACCACATAGGTTGCATAGGATAGAGAAGTACAGATAAGTCCCAGCAAAGAAAAGGGGGATGGTGGGAGGGTAACCTGGACTGCAACAGTGAATACACTCGAACATCTACATTTATGGTAGGCACACAACTGTACTATGTTCATCATGTTTCACTGTTGCAGTCATTACACTTGGGTTGAATCCCAAAGCTGAGGTAGGGTGGCTGGGTCTAAATAGAATTAGGAGAGGCTATAAGGCCCTGCAAAACTGCAGTGGCAAAGCCTGCTCTGGATTTAGAGTAGAGAGGTGAATGGTAGTGCTTGGTGAAAGTGTGCACTGAACTCCAAGTTGCAGCCTCTAAAATGTCTTTGGTTGGTACACCTCTGAGGAAGGCTGCTGAAGTGGCTGCTGCTCTGGTAGAATGTGGCCTAATGCCCTTAGGGATTGATTTGCCATGTTGTGAATAACAGAATCGAATGCAGTGGCCTATCCATTTTGAAATAGTCTGCTTTGAGATAGGCTTTCCTTGTGATCCTGCAGCATATGCCACTAAAAGTTGTTCCGTCTTTCTGAAAGCTTTAGTTCTGTCCAAGTAGAAACGTAATTGTCTGTGTATGTCCAAAGAATGCAGAAGTCTCTCACCCTTATTCTGTGGGTGTGGATAAAAAGTAGGCAAATGAATGGTTTGGTTAAGGGCCACACTGGACATTACCTTAGGCATAAATGTGGCGTTAGCCCTCAGAGAAACCCTGTCTGGATTGAAAATAATAAAAGGTTCCACAGCCATGACAGCCTGCAACTCTGAGACTCGTCTTGCAGAGGTTATTGCTAGGAGCAGAGCTGTTTTCCAAGATAAGAACTTTATTTCATCTGAATTGGTTGGGTCAAAAGACAGCAGTGTGAGTTTCTCCAAGACATAATTGAGGTTCCATGCAGGTATTGGTGCTCTCCTAGGAGGTCTTATGTTTTTGGCCCCTCTGAGGTACTGCATTAGCAATGGATGAGAAAAAATTGGTGGTTCCTTATTGAAATGAGCTGAAATGGCAGAGGCATGGATTTTAATTGATGAGAAGGATAGGCCTTTGTCCAGCATCTCAGTTAGGTATTGTAAAATCTGAGGAATGTTTGGTACAAGCGTGTCAATTCCTTGTGCCTGGTTCCAAGCATAGAATCTCTTCCATTTTTCTGCATAAGATTTTCTGGTACTTGGCCTCCTGGCCTCCAAAATAACATCCATCACTGCTTTAGAGAGAGGTGTGTTCTGAATGGCTACATTATTCGCCATGCTGCCAGATTTAGGGTCCTAAGTTGGCTGTGCAGCATCTGATTGTTTCGTTGGGTCAGTAAGTGAGGAATTAGAGGCAATGTCTACGCTGGGCCTTGAGACAAGCTCTTTAGGATTGGGTACCAGTGCTGGCGGGGCCAGTCTGGGGCAATCAGAATAATTTTTGTCTTCTTTTGTCTGACCTTTATGAGTACCTTGGGAAGGAGAGGCAGAGGAGGAAAGGCATATACTGTTAGGGTTTTCCAGCTGAATGATAGAGCATCCACTTTCCATGCTTGTTTGTGATAAGTCCTTGTGCAGAATCTCTGTAGTTGGCAGTTGTGCGGGGAGGCAAAAAGATCTATGTCTGGGCATCCCCATTTCTTTGTTATCATGCTGAAGACTTGAGGATCCAGTTTCCACTCGTGGGGACCCGTAATGTTTCTGCTTAGTTCGTCTGCCAGAGTATTTTTCTTTCCTGGCAGGAATTGTGCTTGCAGATGTACTCGATAAGTCAATGCTGTGTTCCACAAAGTCATGGCTGGTCTGCAGAGGGGGTAGGAATGTGTGCCTCCCTACTTGTTTATGTACCACATGACTGCAGTACTGTCAGTCCCTATCAGTAGTTGTCCTGGACGAAGTAGGTCCTTGAAAGCTGTCAGGGCATTCTGAACAGCTAGCATCTTTTTTTGATTGCTATGAAGATGCATTTGACTTGACGGCCATGTGCCCTGAATACATTTTCCTGCCATGTGGGCCCCCAGGCATAATCTGAAGCATCAGTTGTTATAGACTGCCTGGCTGTGGGTAGATTGAATGGCTGTCCCTTGTTGAGGTGACAGGACTGTGCCCACCATCGAAACTCCTGTTGAAGGCAAGCAATGAGGGTAATCAATGTTTCCAAGCTGTGGCAATGCTGAGTCCAAACACTTTTTAGATACCATTGAAGTTTCCTCATATGCAGTCTGGCATATGGAATTAGCAGAACGCAGGATGCCATGAAGCCCAAAGCCTGCAGAATTTTTCTTGCAGATAACTAGGTCTTTGTTGCCAACACTGTGAAGTAAGAAGTCAGTTGCCTTTGTTTGTCTGGCGTGAGATAAGCCATCTGGGCAGTTGTATTTAAGCTTGCACCCTCTTGAGAGGGTACTAATTTTGATTTCTTTACGTTTACTGTGTACCCTAGGCAAATCAATAATCTTTTTACAAACTCCAGGTGCTCTAGTAGAATGTCTGTTCTCTGCTTGAATAAGGCACTCGTCCAAGTAAGGATAAATTTGAATTCCCCTTTGCAATATGCAATTACTGGTGCCAGGCATTTTGTGAAGACCCTGGGCGCAGTAGATAAGCCAAAAGGCAGGGCAGAGAATTGGTAGTGCACTGAGCCAGCTATGAATTTGAGGTATCTTCTGCAAGATTGTCTGATTGGTACATGCAGGTATGCCTCTTTTATGTCCAAAGTTACAAGCCAAGCCTTCTTGCCCAGCATGGGCAGAAGCTGCTGCAAAGTCAACATTTTGAATTTTGGAACATCCAGAAATGTATTTAGAATAGACAGGTCCAGTTTTGGTCTCCAGGCTTTGTCCTTTCTGGGTACCACGAAAAGTCTCGAGTAAAATCCTTGTCCCTGCTCTTGCTGTGGTACTCGCTGAATGGCCCTCATGTCCATGCGGGATGAAATTTGTTTTTGTGCCTCTGTCCATTGATTGTGTGGCAGGTCTGGCATACCTTTTGCCCTTGTCAGGGTGTGAAAGTGCAACCTGTAGCCCTGGGACACTATATTCAAGACCCATTTGTCCTGGGTGATCATGTGCCAGTTTTGAGGAAAAAGTGCTAGTTTTCCCTCTAAGGGGGCTGCCAGAAGATAAGTGCTTGGTGCTGGCAGAGGAAAGTTATTGGGACTGTTTCCTGTATGGCTGTGATTTGTCTTGGAAGTAGGAGCGTCCCACTGTTTAGGCCTGTATGAGCCCTGAGGCTGGGATCTGCCTCTAGGGCGTCTGTATCTGCCTATTTGTGGTCTGTCCGACACTGGAAAGGACCAATTCTTGGTAGGCCAGTTCCTGCTAAATCTGGGTGGCTGCACCTGTAAGAAATCCTTTACTGTTTGCATAAATTTTGCTTTGTCCTCCATTTTCTTCAGCACCTCCTCTGCTTTAACACCAAATAAAGTACCATGCTGTAATGGAGCATCTAGTAATTTTGCCTTAACATGATCAGGTAGAATCTGTTCCTTTAACCAAGCATGCCTCCTAATGACTGAACCCGTAACTGCAGCCCTGCAAGAAGCCTCTAGAGAATCAAAACCACATAGCAATGTATGCTTTCCCACTTGTTCAGTTGCATGCAATAAATCCTGCATTTCCTTATTTTCTGCACAATCAAAATTTGCCAACATTTTGTGTTTTAGCAGTGACATTAAGTATTGCTGATATTTAAGTATATGAAATTGACAATTTAAAGCCCTCACTGCCAAAGTAGCAGAAGTGTAAACTTTTTCCCCCCCGTCTGTCTAGTGCCCTAGAATCCCTGTCAGAGGGGATAGGGTTTTTTGCAGTAGAAGCCTTGACCCCTTTGGGACCCTGTGAAATAGTTTCTGGGTCAGCAGCAGGGTTTTTATAAAGAAATTTATGAGAGTCTGGAACCCTGTAGTATCTGTCTGGTTTTACAGGAGCAGGAGGTAAAGAGTCAGGAGAAAGGCCAGACTCTGAAAATACATCATCTACAATGTCTAACAGGGGGAATAGCAAGAGGTGTGTGCTGAGGCAGTAAAAGAAAATCTCTAAGCTTTTTCTTTGAGTCTGAGTAGTCTTGGCTCTCCCAGTGGAAGTGCTCCCTCATGGTATGCAGGGTTTCCCCAAAAGAAAAATCCTCAGGAGGAGAGGCTGAAGGAATAGATTTTTCAGCATCAGAATCCTCATAGGGAGGAAAAGAGTATTCCTGCTCAGAAGATGAGTCAGAGGAAATGGAAACCTGATCTGAAGATTCATATTCTGCCTCTTGCCTAGGCCTCTTATCAGGAGGGGGATGGGAAACCCTGATCAAGGTAATTAGGTCTTCGGCCATTTTGAGCATCTGTTTTTTAGGCATGGAAGTCTGTCCAGGAGAATGCTGTACTTGTTTCTTTGTCTTTAGAGCTGCTTTAGTTTTTGCTTTGGAAGCTGAGGTAGGCTTTACATACAACTGTGTAGGTCTGAAAACACCCTCAGAAGCCGATGCCTGCTCAGTGGCTCCAGACCCATCTGAGGGAATAGTTTCCGAGTGTCCAATACCTTGAGTATCCAGAGGCCTAGCTGGCTCCACGTGGGAATCGGCAGCGGCCTGTGGCACTGAGGTAGCGGGCATTAGGGGCTGCAAAAGCACCTCACTGAGAACCGGCGACTGGCTTAGTGGAAGCCTCATCGGTTTTGGACCTCGGATGCCTGTCCTTTTCCTTGCGCTTTTTATAAACTCCGGTCATAGGCTGTTCCAACGTCATTATATAATTGAATCTTCGGCCAAAGTAATGAAAGGCAAAATTGTACCGACGCTTAATAGTGCGTTGGTTAAATCTAGCGCAAAACTGACAGCTAGCAACGTTGTGATCAGGGCCTAGGCAAGGAATACAGTAAGAATGAAAATCCTTATGAGGTATTTGCTTCCCACAAGAAATACAATTGTTAACTTTTTCTGACATCGGTCTGGAGCAAGAAAAAAGTTTCCCCAACGGGGTACTTAGCTTTAATGAAGACTTCGAATATGAAATTCGATTTGAAAATCTCAGGAGTCGGTCGACCAGCACTTGCGAACTTGCTTTTGCTTCGGGCACCATGCGGCAAGAAAGACGGAAGAAAATGGCGTCGGCTGCATCTTTTATACCCCTGGCGCACTGACGTCAGGGAAGAGGCAACAGAAACCGATGCCAGACCAAGACTTTGGAATTCAGGCCAACTGCGGGTAGCCTGCCAGCAGGATAACCCAAGTGTAATGACTGCAACAGTGAAACACGATGAACATCAAAAGATACAGTTAGTCAAACAAACAAAGATACGCTACTTATAAGACATATTACTTGTCATATACAACAGAATAGAAAAATATGTTAGTTCGTAGCTTTAGTCGCAACTGAATTTGTAGAGGACATGTTTTCTAAGTGACACTGTTTACTTATAAAAAGACTGGACAAAGTGGACAAAGATTCCTGGGGAGGAGAATATTCTATTGTGCTAAAAAGACATGCCTTAAGATGTTGCTTTTTAAAGTCAGCAGCTAAAGAGGGGTATGGGAAAGAGGGAGTCCAAGATCACCCAGGGTTAGCACAGGCGCATATCCAGTGGGATGTGAAATAAAGTTAGATTTTTTTTCTTGAATTTAACCAATGAGGATTCCCGAGTTAGATCTGGTGGCAAGTGGTTCCAGGTTTTGGTAATGTAGTTGGAGAAGAGGGAGTCACCTGCTGAGTTGCAGGACTTTGTAGTCTTGAGTAGTATTTTTTCAGTGGATCTGAGTGGCTGTGCACTAGTGTGGGGAGCTATTACAGATTTGAGAACAGGTTTAGATGACAAGATGATGAAGGATTAGAGTGGACAATACCAAGTTGAGGTCCCAAGGAGCTGGTGGTTCTTTCACTGGAGGCCTTAGCAAGAAAGTAACTTTCAAAAAGGCCTTGCAAAGCCTATGGGACATGATTCTGAATCCGATTTCTCCAATATGGTAGTCTGATATAGCAGCTAACTTAACTCGTATGGTAGCTGCTGCTGCACTTTCACTGAAAAGTTTTGCTGGGAAGTCTAAAACAGATGTGATGGGTAATGTGAAAGGATCAATGTGATTGCTGAGTGCCCAACAGGAAAATCTTTTCCATTTGCTAGCATAAAGCTTTCTGGTTGTAGCATGATGGGATGAGATCAGAATATGTTTCACAGCAGGAGAAATATTCGGAAGCCTAGCTAGGAGTGGAAGTGGAGCAGCCAAGCTGTCAGTTTGAGGACTTGAACAGACAGATGGAGTGTCCCTGATGGAGGAGTCAGGAGTGATGGATGAGTCAGGAGGTCTGGAACTGGGTCCAGAATCCATGGCACCTCCTACGGATGGGGCCATAGAAAGGGGAACCAAATCTGATGAAGCTAGTATGGGGTGATGAGTATTAACCTACTTCTCAACGTGTTGGCTTTCTGAAGAACTTTGGGAATCAAGGGAAAAGGAGGGAAAGCATATAGAAGACCCGGGGGCCAATAGTGTACGAGTGCATCCCTTGGTGACTCCCCCGGAGGGGGGGGGGGGTCAGGGCAAAGTAGCTGCTGCATTTGGCATTCATGGATGTAGCAAATAGGTCGCAGCAAGGCTGGCCTCTACTTGTGAAAAATCTGCTCTGCAATTTCCTGTTTCAGGGATCACTCATGAGGCATCAGAACAGCTCTGCTGAGTTCGTCTGCTACCACGTTGGATTTCCCTGGGATATGCGCTGCTATTAGAAAGCGTTGAGTAGAGACTGCCCACTGCCACACTCTTCGAGCCTCTTGACATAGGGAGTAAGACCTGGCTCCTCCTTGTTTGTTTATATACCACACCACTAACATATTGTCTGTCTGGATTACAATCGTTCCTAGTGGAAGGGAGTTCTGGAATGCATGCAACACCAAAAGCACCACTCTTATCTCTAGGACATTGATATGCAAGTGGTTCTCATATTCCCGCCAAACTCCTTGGACAGTCTTCCCCAGATAATGCCCCCCCATTACCTGGGAAGCGTCCATGGTCACTGTAGCTATTGGTTGTGGGGGAATGAACGATTTGCCCAAATCCACCCGACTAGAGTGAAGTCACCAGCGCAGATTCCTCTTGCAGGATTCAGTTATGATAATCTTGTGGGACATGGATAACTCCTGCATGGACCATTGGGTGAAAAGCAGCCACTGGGGAATTCTCATGTGCAGACGAGCAAGGGGTACCAAGGTTATTGTTGCCGCCATACCACCTAAAATCTCCAGAATAACCTTCTCTTGTACTTTCTTCCTTGTTAAGAGATTTTTTGACTTGTTGATGTAGGGTTTGTATCCTGTAGGGAGGAAGTTTGGCTACCATGTCTCTTGTGTTCAAGTCTGCTCTATTAATACAATATGTTGTGATGGCAACAAGGCAGACTTTTCTAAGTTTATAGTGATGCCTAGCTGACAGTAAAGGTGGATGGTGGTATCTCTTGCTCCGTTTAGTAGATGCTCGGTGGTGGTGGTTAGAAGCCAGTCGTCCAAGTACGGAAACACCTGGAATCCTAGATGCTTCAAGTGAGCCGTGACTGCTGCCATGCATTTGATGAATACTCTAAGGGCTGTAGTGAGACCAAAGGGAAGAGCTCGAAATTGGTAATGACTGCTCCCAGCCAGAAGCGTAAATGACTCGCCTGTCCATCTTTAGTTGGTAGTACACATCCTGGAGATCTATAAAGCACATCCAATTGTCTTTCCCCAGAAAGGGGAGTATGGACTGCAGTGTCACCATCAGGAACTTTGACTTTTTTACAGACTTGTTTAGTCTGCTGAGATCCAGAATGGGTCTCCAGTCCCGTCTTCTTTGGAACTAAAAATAACCTAGAGTAATTTCTGGATCCAATTTGGTCTGCAGGGACATTCTGGATGACTTTTTATTTTCCTAGCAACCTTTGTACCTCAGGCTTGCCTGGTCCCACTGATTGGGTGGAACATCCGGGACTGATTTTTTTTCTAAAGGGGAATAGGAAAAGGGTATGCAGTAGCCTCTGGATATGATCGCTTGTACCCATTTGTCTTTTGTTATTTTTAGCTAAGTGTTTGGGTACAGTGACAAGCGACCCCTGACTGCCTCCACAGGTGGACGGGCCTACTTTCAGGAGTGCTGAAAGGGCCTACCAAGGAACGTATCCCTGTTGCCCTGGATTTGCGAAACCCTCTGCTGCATGGTTGGCGTCTTCCATTGTTATTTCCCCCTCTGCCCCTGGGGGAAGAATCACCATGGGCATCTAGAAAGACTCTGTGAGACTTACGGAACCACTACCCCCGCCCCCCCCCCCAATTCTGGCCTTTGGGATAAGGTCTGGTAGGGAGGAAGAAACGGACTCCAATGGCAGAAAGAGTCTTTCCCTCTTGCTCTCACCTTGTTAGAGTCTCTTTCACTTTTGGCCCAAACAAGGATGAGCCATCAAAAGGGGAATTAATAAAGGAAGACTTGAAGGGCTCTGCAAAATCGCCTTAAGCACATCCAGGAATGCCTCCTTAAGGAAATTCCTGTACCCGCTGCCCTACTCGCTCCACTGGCCGTGCAAAAGATAAGTCGCATGGAGGAGTTCACCATTATCTG